>NW_018405708.1:69381-70982 GCF_002113885.1 Mizuhopecten yessoensis
ATTATTCTATCGATTTGATTTGATTTTTTTCCAAGAAACCTATCATTGATATTTATATAGGGCATTTTTACGTCATCCCGGTAGGTATAGAGGAAATCCCAGCTAACTAGTTGTAAGGCACGCAGACTTATGTAAACATATGCTCACTTAGTAATAAACAGTACTTTAGTGCAAATAACACACGTTGTTCTATATTCCTCAATTTATAATAAGCCAAAAGGTGTTATTCATTGTTTTGGTTCATTTTTATAGTGATGGCCAACCAAGACGTGAAAGAAATAAATACGGCTATTCTACGTACCCAGTATGGATGAATCACGTTTATTGTAATGGTACAGAGGAACACCTGGCAAACTGCTCATTTAGTGGATGGGCATTTTCGGATTCATGCTATTTTCCAGCTGGTGTTTTCTGTTATAACATCACAGGTATGTATTTCTCAACCACAAAATGCCCGTATGTTATTTCGGAAGACTTGACCATTAGTTGTAAAGTGTTAATTGCTTTTTAATAATTCCGATACAAGATGTAAACCAACAAAATATATTGCCAGTTTCAAGGATGCTTTCGATTACATTTACTTTTTCACACTCGCCCAACTACAACACTGAAAACACTGAAGCCTTATATTAAGGGTTTCATGATGCAAATATCATAACACATTAGATTCCAGTGACATTGCTGTCAGACTGGAGGGCGGACCAGACACCAATGTCGGACGGGTGGCGGTGTTCTATAGTGGTATGTGGGGAGCAGTGTGTGCCGATCCCAACTGGGCTGACAAGGAGGCAATTGTCACCTGCAGAATGCTTGGACACAGGTAAACATATACACGTGCCTGATGCAAAGCACTCACACGAACGATGCATCAAGTGTACATATACTTTATGAATACAAAAACTCAATTTCAAGCTAGAGCGGGATAAATGAATATGCGTATGAGGTTCAATTATACACACGGATGACATTAAAGAGAAGAATAACAGGAGAATACCGAAAGGTTACCAAAGCCGTAAATCGAACACGAAATTGATGAACTAGAGCAAAAGGTAAACAAAAGAATGCTTTACACGGAGGCCCTTGATAAGTACAAAGACATTAGAACCAAGGTGATAAAGAAAGGAATTGTCTTCGGCTTTATAGAGGAAACCGGACACGACAATATAATGGTATTTCGAGTAACGCCATATTCCGTCAAATAAATAACTGTTTATGATTATAACGAGCATAGAAAGCGAATAAATTGCCACCAACAAAACCTACCAATAGTGTGTATCCGCATGCTTCGTTTCAAACCCTGTAGTGACACTTGTTTCTCGGTATTCAGCATTAACATCACGGAGATGTGTCATTCGAAGCAAGGGCATACCAATTGAAAATCTCTAGCCGGAGGAGCTTTATAATTTATCGGCATTATTCTATCGATTTGATTTGATTTTTTTCCAAGAAACCTATCATTGATATTTATATAGGGCATTTTTACGTTATCCCGGTAAGTATAGGGGAAATCCCAGCTTACTAGTTGTAAGGCACGCAGACTTATGTAAACATATGCCCACTTAGTAATAATCAGTACTTTAGTGCAAATAACACACGTTGTT
>NW_018405708.1:75174-111461 GCF_002113885.1 Mizuhopecten yessoensis
AATGATTCCGAGACAAGGTGTAAACCAACAAAATATATTTCCAGTTTCAAGGATGCTTTCGATTACATTTACTTATTCACACTCGCCCAACTACAACACTGCAAACACTGAACGCCTAATATTAAGGGTTTCATAATGCAAATATCTTAACACATTAACTTCCAGTGACATTGCTGTCAGACTGGAGGGCGGACCAGACACCCACGTCGGAGGTGTTCTATAGTGGTATGTGGGGAGCAGTGTGTGTCGATCCCACAACATTCCAATATGTTATTTCTGATATAAGTCTCACTTCAAAAGGCAATATTGCTTATGTCTTCATTTGATTCAAATAAGTGATCAACGATGGCTTTGTTATGCATATCATAGGTGTAGAAGAGAGACAACAACATGATTTAAATATAACAATGAACTGAGATAACATTTTAACTATTGAATCAAAGCAGTCAGACCTTACGCTATGTTATATTTACAGTTTATTGAATTTATCTGTTTTCTGTGTTTCTTAATAATATCGTCAATACATAAAATTCATTGTTTTAGATCAAAACAAATAACGAATATTAAATGAAAATCTATTATCTGAATTACGGATATGCAAAGTATCTCAACTGGCCTGCGATTAATGCCAGAGATACAAGACTTGAGAATTGTTATCATTAGTATTATTATAATTATTTTATTTTCAATTAAGAATAACCGGAGTAGTAGCATAGCATTCCAATCAGAAAGATATATTTTTCATTTTGAAACTATCATGGAAAGGATGTTTACAATGTAACATTGATATGGTATGTAGTACCTGATGTAGACTACTATACATCATGAACCATCACTGTTTTCACAGAAACAAATCAATAATCCTGTAATATATACAGAATATGATATAGTTTAGAAATAAAGATGATAATAATAATAGAAGTTTTTGAGATAGACTTTCAAAACGAAATGTTTTTTATTCGTGTATTATATATTTTAATTTTCAATTTTGGATTTTTTGTTTATTAACAACATTTTTGATTCTTTCTTTTATTTTATGATATGCTGTGGATGACACGTGACCTATCTGCGTGAATTCCTGACCCTGTTAACATGTTCCTGGTCTTGTCACTGACAGGTAAGTTAGATAGCTCACTTTTTGTTATTAACTGTGATCGTTTTTTGGAATTGCATTATGTAGAAAAGATTCGTACAAATATCATTTTTTTATATTTATGATATATAACACTAGTTATGTTATAACTTATAAGGTATTATCAATATTAACTTAATCACGAATACAAATCTTTCCTCATTTAGAAATTATAATGTAATGAAAGTTTATCACAAAAGACGATGTAAAAAGCATATTTATATATGAAATATGCGTTCCTCTATATAATGAAATATCTTATTATGACCAGAAAAGAAAACTGCACTCGTTGATAAATAAACATTCGTATTTTGTATACACATTATATTGAATACTGTGCTATAATGTTGTTCAAATGGATTAACCATGTATAAGGTAAGTAAACCTTTATTTATATATTCATATATCAGTCGTAATGGAACTTAGTCTCGGGCTAGCATATCCAGGTTTGTATTATGTTTATATTTATTGACCTTCAGTACTGATTTATGATATGTATATATAATGTATGTTTATGCATCTGTTAAATCACTTTTCTCTAAATGTTTTTTATGTTTAAAGCATTTCCGGAAGCTAATCACGTTAATTAACTACATGTGAATATTACACCCACTTCAAATGCATTTTGTTAAATTACATAATCAATTAATTTGATTAGATACATTTTAATTATTTGAATACAGGTTGTATATACACGTTTTGTACAAATAATGAGATGAACAGTTTTAATGCTGATATTTTAATATCATGTTTTTATCAATGTCATTGATTTCTTGAAAAAGAATAATTGATATTCTTTGGTGGAAATACATTTATGACTCTTCAGTTTCATTTCATGACATGATTTGACGCCGTGTCGATGATTTTTTTTCATGAACACGAAGCAAAACTGCTGCAACAAGAGGGTAAACTGGGTGGCGGATAAAACAAAATAGATCTCTTTTATCAAGGGACATACTGCATAACTTAATCACTTGTGAAATAACATGTGGTATGTATATGTTACGGTATGACTCAATCAGTGTTTGTGTCTACGAAATATGCAAGATGTTAAATACGTTTGACTGACTCTTACAATGATGTTAAATTACGTTGACTGACTCTTACAATGAACATCTTCAGACTATCTTACATTCATCGATATTTGACTTTAACCCAATATATATATATATCATTTCTTATACTCTTCTGCGGGAAAAGCTACCACTTTCCCTCTTTTCTTTTTTGTTTATTTTAGTAATCTAGTCTGTCTTAGAATACATGCTTCGGATTCTGGACATCCAACTATTAACTTTTGTCACAATTTAAATGTAGTCACTGCATACTGCCACTCGTGGTTTCAGCTAAAGCACTGACATTCTTTGGCTTACGTAAACAAAATTCATATTTGGAAGTGACTCCAAAATCATTTTTCGGACAGTTAAATAAAAGTAAATGTCCTTTTTTGATTGGGTTGTTTATGAACTGATTATTCTTCATTATGAATAGGTTTCACTCGAAAGGAATAGGAATATTTTAATAAATACATAGAAGATATAAAAGTTCCCCGTCAAAAACCATATATATATATATATATATCACGAGAACGAAAGATTACTGATGGTTTTTTTCACAAGTGCATAGCATGAGTGAAAATATTGGTGTTTTAAAGCAATCGCCACCGACGCAAATGTAACTGCATCAAACCAGTAGTAGATATGATAGCGTAATCTTTGGCGCAAAACTCTAATGATTTTCCCAGCCAACAAGGATGTACGCCATTATAAAAGTGAGTTATTCAACATAATTCTTCCGTTTTCTGTTATTATTTAATAAAAACTGTTTTCAAAAATAATATCGATTGTAAAGTCAGTAATAGTTTTAATGAGTGTGGCTAAATTCTTCAAACCAACAACCCGACCTTCATATGTGTCTGGACAGAAATCTACGGCTTTGAATTTATCAAATATAAGGTGCCGTTCTGATTGGTAAATACCAATTCACATATCGAGGTATATCAGTTTTATCAAGTTGATAGGGTTGGGTCATTGGCAAAACAATTTTATTTTTATTTTTTTTTATTTTTTAATTTTAGTTTATTGTATGGATACTCTTTAACAGAACAAAACAACTCAATCACAACACAGATATTTATTAATTCTAAATTCGGGTCCCGAGTAGAACCACGTCCACGTCGTGGGACCTGGAAACATATCAACTGATATGGCAAAGTGTTCTATTATGATATCATGTATTTAAATATGGCGTTACGTTGGTCTTATTCTTTCTGTCTTTTTTCAATCGTCTTAATTTAAATCAACCCTTTGTTCTTATTTTTATTTTCCATGGGTGTTCTTGGCATTCGTTTTATAGATGCTGATTTCGACTTATGGTTTTGCCGGTGCCGTAACTTTTTCCTAGTTTAATCAATTTAAAGGTCATAAGACGGGTTTATTCCTTTTTTGGATTATCTTGCTTTCAGCCATGTCCCCATATTGTTACAAAGTTGAAGAATATACATGTTGTTTACACGGTTCATATAAGTATCCCATATAGCAATGAACCACATTTGAAAGCAGTTTAATGTTTAATTATGTCTGATTCATAATGTTTTAAGTTTGTATTGACTGGTAATCTAGATCATTCCTACCTGACCGACTTTGTTGCACTAAAATGCTATATACCTGCCACTCCACAGGTCTAACTTCCCAGTAAATTACTTCTCTTTTGTTGTTGTCAAAACAGAAATTGATAATAAGGTTCCCTAAACAAATACTGGTGGCTTTTTCTTTTAACCTCGTGTCTTCTTCTCTTTCAGTCGTGATTTTGTCTCTGTAACTAAATGTCGTAATCCAACGAAAATTTCCATGCGTAAACTACCAACTGAAAACACCTGCCATTATATTAGTATATGAATACACTATGAATATAACGATTATCGTGCAACCGGTCAGCTGGCACACACAATGACAAATCATATTACTACGCATAGTACCGTTTC
Source organism: Mizuhopecten yessoensis (assembly GCF_002113885.1). Taxonomy (NCBI): domain Eukaryota; kingdom Metazoa; phylum Mollusca; class Bivalvia; order Pectinida; family Pectinidae; genus Mizuhopecten; species Mizuhopecten yessoensis. Next base: position 79,287 of record NW_018405708.1, read on the forward strand.
TGAGAAGAGTTTGCTCCCCTTCTTTTGATAACGTAGTTGCAAGAAATAATAATAAACATTACAAAATCATAAATGGTGAACTATTGTACTGTTATTATTATTTTTTATTTCAAATTAAAAAGTATATATATTTATAACATTGTTATATTCAATACTGACTTCCGACTCGCAGTCGGTTCCTCGTGGTCACGAACTTTCTAACACCCTAACGTCCGGCTTGATAATCCCCGTAACATCAAATTGCACATTAAACCCAGATATCTTTGTAATGACACAGGGCACTTCATCCATTGATTTATCATCGTTCCCATCTGCAGGTTTTTTGTTTGGCAAACAGTATATCAACGGCTGTGCATTTAACTTCAAAAGAGCTATATGCCTACTGCTGACGGGTGTCCTGGATAGTTACTATGGTGACCGATGAATAAGAAATAGTGCGGACATAAACGTTTTAAAATATATAATATGCGGTGATTAATGCAAAAAAAACCCATCAAATAAGATCAACTTTCAAAAATGAAAGAAATCTCAAGTGTTGGTTTTTATTACATTCTAGATATAATATGTATTTTTCGCTTCAACAAAATCAGCTGATCAGCGGAAGTTGAACATTAGAAGTTTGTGCGTAGGCTGGAGTTCGGGCTGTTCCTTTTTTTATGGTTTTCTGTCCGATACTTTTATAAAAAATAATAAATTTACTGTATTTTATTGTAGTTCACCGTAACGATAATATATAAATTGTATGGATTTTTGTCATGCACATATGAAAAGAAATCCATTCAATCCCTATATATCAATGCAGCTAATCCAACCAAACACAAGTATCGTTTTCTGATATTTTATTAAATATTTCTTCAAAGATTTACTTAAATTGCTATGTATTGTATAGTAGAGAGGTTAAACAATCTTACGTGTACTTGTACGTGTACTTGAAGCGGGAAATTCCCCTAAAAACGAGTGTATTACGTCATCACTTACGGGCCTTTTCCAGAAGAACACGTTTGTTGTAACTTGTAGACGGCGACCTACACGTAAGTACTAACGTGCGGAATATAACAACTAAACACCAGACATATTGATTGAAATCACTATTGATTTGTAATATGATAGTGTGTCTTCTTCGAAACTATATATGGGCAAAACTCGTGCAACATTTTACTGCAAAATCCGCGCTTGAAATCAGACGCCCAACCACTTGCACAAGTTTCAGTACACATGAGACCTGTCGAAAACATTTTGAGCCATCGGAAAAGCTTGATATGTTTAAAAACTCAAAATCTAGAAATTATTTTAACAACCTCCGAAAAATAGCATCGCTCAGCTCAGCAGTGATCTTATAATCATGCTGAAAATTGTTTTAATTTAGTAGGGAAAAGTGCTACAAATGAAAAACAAAATATCAGTTAAATCACACTAACGTTAGTGCAGGCAAATTCGTAACACTAGTAAGGGTTTCCGTTGATAGTTCGTCCTAATACACATGCATCAAAATGCCGATGAGCACTCTAGTATCGTTCCGTTGTTGGTGATCCTATATATTATGTCAATCCGTAATAAATTTTGTATGTATGTAGACTGGGTGTATATTTATATCTAGGGTCACCCAATACATAGGCTTAGCCACATGTATGTGAGCATGTTTATGTCATACCTGAGTGAAAGAACGTATACCTGGGGCTGTGGATGCAGCTCGGTCTGTATGAACGACGCAATCGCAACCGCACAAACCCTTGTCCAGTCACTCCGAGCAGAACAGCAGATCATGATACATGGTACCTGCAGCGATAATCTGCCAAGGAATACCACCCGGCCGAGGCCCTGGTAAGACAGACTAACTACATATTCTTTAATTGATATATATAATAACTTATTGATTTCATAATGAACAAATGTTTACCATCTTTGTCCATTATTAGAGACTAACGAGTAGTTACTATTGTATTTATATTTAATTTACTCTCTTCCAACAGACATGAAATAAATGATCAAGAACGATGAAGGAATTGTGTGGTTATTAAAACAGCGCCAAAGCCTTACATTTATGTAAATGGAAGTGAGAAAAAATACAGAATAGTGTCATGGTTAACATAGATGTGTTCGCTTGGTCTAGCAAACGGGTTTCATGCAATATGGATGAAACCGATTTGCGTTCATACGGGCATGAAAATTAAAAAAAACTACCGTTCAATTCCTATAAACAAGTATTGGGTCGTCAGTACATTTTATTTACCAAAGTAAACCTGTAGAAAAAGAATTTACTTGCATTGACTTCTCAGTTGACCATAAAACTGCAATTAGCGTTGAGATATGGGTATTTTAAATTTGTACGAAATGCATTTACACTAAATCACAATCAACGTGCCTTAAATTAATGAGTTTAGGTGACGAGATGTCCGTCGCACAGCCCAAATATTGCATCGGTATGTTACAAGATATATATTTACTGTTTTGATTTATAATTTTTTTTTCTTCTTATATCTCTTCTTGTCAAAATATTTTAAGGCTTTAACTGTGTCAAAGACTATGGTGAAGTTATTTACGTCACATCTTATGTATAATGACGTCGTATGGCTCCTCGTCACAGGCTGGCGAATTTGGTGGCATGTCGTATTTGCCTGCAATAACGTTAGTATTTTAGGCCGAGACAAGTAGATTTCCAGCAAGTACTTTTTAGTAAATAACCTTAACTAACTGGTCCTTTGGACTTGTGAACAAAATCATTTGATAGATAGTTTCATGATAAATTAAGAATATCCCTTTTTTACTGATACTCAGCTATATTTTGAATATCCTAACCTACTTGGTCTTTTGGACTTATAAAAAATATCAATTGATAATAAAAAGGGATTAAATTTCCATGTAAAGAAGTAAATATAGCAACAATAATATTTAACGACCGACTAGTCAAAACCTGAAGAGCCCTGTGAAAGGTGGCAGCAACTAGGTTTTTAGTCGCTCGTTATACATTATTTTTTTCAAACCCGAAGAGCCCTGTGAAAGGTGAAAGCAGCTAGGTTTTTAGTCGCTCGTTTTACCATATTTTTTCAAACCTGAAGAGCCATGTGAAGGGTTAAACCAGCTAGTCTTTTAGTCGGTCGTAATGTCTTTTTTTGTATATCATTTGATAGATGGATCTATGATCTTTTAAGAATATCCCTTTTTAAATATTTAGAAAATTGCACCAGAAACAGAGATAGATATTGGCGTATATTGCAAAATAATTGTATTCAAATCCTTTTGTAATTATATTATTTTGGAAAATTGGTGTCCAATACTTATTACCTGACAATGTTTACAAAAGGAGCAGAAATGATTATATTCCACAATCGATTACTGTGCTGGTATTTACATTTATTTAATAACACATTCTATGAAACATCTTTACTTTTCAGCGACCGGCTAAAAATGTCTTTTTCAAGGTATATTTAAAAGAAGATTTTGTTGACGCTATGAAGTACAAATGACATTTTTCATGTCTATTGTCACTGAATTTGTGTGTGTCCTCCATCCCCTTCCCTGTTTTCTTCTTTGGTCTCAACTATTGTCCAAGAAAAGTTTGCATGAACGTTAAAAACGATTGCTATTTTCATCGGTCATTTTTCACCTCATGCTATTTTCAATGTTTATTGACCAAAGTCATTTGGGTAGAACGTTAACAAATGCACAAAACAAATCCTATTCCCCTGGAATGGTTTTCGACTGGACAATATCGTCTCTGCCACATACATTTAATTGCCGTGCCTGAGTTTCTCAGGGAAACCTGAATCTAACACATTCAATATGAACGGGACTGGAATCGTCAAGAAGACCAGAATCTCTCATGTCCTTCAACCTATATGTAAGTCTATTTATCAATTGTCTATTTAACATAATCCAAAAAACTTCAATTCGCTGATTCAGTGTTGACCTTCAGCTGAGAAAGTGGGTCAAACTCGCGTAGGAGTGGCAGGAATACAGGGGTATTTGCTCTTACTTATGCGTTGTCAGTTTCTGCATCGGACCGAATGCATCTCGGCATTCTGTTATCCCTGAAAACCATATTCATGTAAACATTTGTAATATACCGGGGATTGTGATTGGAACGATCAGCTGTCGGCCACACTTTTGGTCGTGAATAACTGCCAATCACGCAATGAACACATATCCAAAATGGGGTTAGTTTATCGTTCCCATTTATGTGTATCAAGAAGTTTGGACCATGGTCTTCTAAGTCGGGTTATTACACTGATTTGATACAGAATATGCAAAATTCTAATAATATTATATTGGGTAACCTGGATTTTGAATTGTTGGTTAAGCTTTCTCCAAATAGTCCTATAGCAAGCATTCTCAAATGCGTTCAGAAAAAAAGATGGCTGTTACTATTCTTACAGCAGGTGCAGTTGTCGTAAAATACGCCGAAGATGGCGGACACTTAAATCTTTTACTGTGGCAAGTAAATAGAAATAAAACTTCATTAAATGCTGTGTAAACATTTTCAAAATATATTCGTATCAGTTCATCCCTTGTGTTCAGTTTCTCTGAGTTCATCAGGTTGTAACATTCTCCTGCAGAGTTTGTTCCACAGACAATGCAGAACAGTATACTAATGTGAAGAATGTTTGCCATCTGACAAAAGAGAATATAACCAAAATTACATTCATATTAGAATATACCATACACGACTAATACATGACTATTCGCATATTAAATACAGTTTTGTAACTTAGATTAATTAAGATAACAAGAATGAATTCAACGCTTTTGTTATTCATTCACTTGCATTTCCTTATAAATATTAATTATACAACTTCCAAGTAGGTATACCAATATAGGGAATACACAGGTAGTTTTAAGAACGCGATACAGCGAGCATTATTTGTAATTATGCAAAACAGTATAGTTGCGCACGTGTGCACACACCTACCCCCTCCCCTGACCCACACACTCTTAGAACAGATACGTACCGTTGTGTAAAAGATCTTTCAACGGAACTTGGTTAAACCAACCCACTACACTGCCCATGAATGTGAATGTGTATGGGGTGTATGCAGCTTGCAATAACATCTTACTCGATATATTTCATATTGACATACATTGTCGATAATAACAAGTCAATATATTGTATGACAACAAACCGTGTTAATAACAATAATTAATTGTATTGAATGTCGAATTATAAAATTAATTACAATAACTCAATGTATTGTTTGTCGAAATATCAAGTTAACAGCAATAACTCAATATATTGTGTGTCGATATATTGTGCAGGATACAGATAGTAGCAAATATATTATCTCAATATCACGGATATCCTGTTTCATTAAATTTCCTTTATTTAAATTACGACTGTTTAATCATTTTGTAGACTGGCCAGCATGTTAAAAAACAGCTCATATTTCTTCAAGTTAACGTGCGATTGTTTTCTTGCAGTTCGAGTGAAAATAGAGTACTAGTAAGCAGCAGCTCACAAATTTATATCTAAGTTTGCGATCAGGAAATGGTAAATTAAATGTGACCTTTGACCTTTGAAACTTGAACACCAATGACCACTTAAATATAATTAGATGTAATCTTTATTTCATTCTGTTGAAAACCTTACCAATAAATACCACCGGATAAAATTTAATCGAGATAATTAATGTAGAAAATAGTATTGTGCATGTCCTAAATGTACCACATATCCATACATCGCAAAACGTTCTAAAACTTACAGTATTTACTTATTAAAGCTGTAACTAAACTTTACAGAATCCTCTATATAGTCATTATGAAGCACACTTCTTAAAGCAGATGATTGTATCAAGATATTATAGTACCATATCCATTGTGCTGTGAGGAGTATTGTATCGTGGATTTTATAATTACGGGGTACGGGGCAAGGGGTACACGGTAGAATGAAACAATTCATCGAATCGTTCAGCATTCTGAATCTTTGTTGCGTAACTATTATGTTTGTCTGCATAGGGACACGCTTTCAAATAAAGTATCAATCAATTCTTAAATAAAAATCTTTACCTATTCTTTTTGAATACGCCAGGAACGATTTTATCCACTCTGCATTGATACAAAATACGTACAGCAACTCGAACAAAGATATATCTGTACTATTCACATTGTCAAGCTATGACATCTGTATAAAATCCCGAACTGATGCATTGTGAAACAAACTTTCGAAGCAGATATCTGTATCAAGATACATATCGTATCGAATGCATTGTGCTGTGCAAGTGCATGTACAGGTTACGGGATACAGGGTATGGGGTACGGGTTACAGGGTACAGGTACGGGGTAGATGGTAAAGTGTAGACTGAAACAATTCATTGTATCGTTCAGCTTCGCCATATTTTTGTAACAAAACATTTTGTTTGCCTGCATAGGAAAATACACTGACAATTCGGTATTTTCAATCAATAATTATTAAATAAATTCGATTTGTGAGATCATTTGATCTTTTTTTAAACACCATACACGATGATATCCACTGTGAAGTGATACAAAATACGAACATGTACAATACCTCGAACAAAGATGTATTTTAACTGTATTTACTATTTACATCGTAAAGCTTTTCTCTTTAAACTATCTGAACACATGCATTGTTTTTAAAGCAGATATGTATATCAAGATACATATCGTATCGAATATATTGTGCTGTGGCATGTTCCTAGAACCATAAACCATGAACATGTCTGATAACTCCACTTCAGAGATACTTACCCAGACTAGAGGAGTTTTGTCCGCAGGTGAGAATAGTCAACTCAGCCATATTATATCGTTGATCCAAAAACTTGATGTGTGACTTCAACATTAAGTGCCAATTGACAACAAATTAAGCTTGGTACAAAAACCACTCGACTCGCTCTCATTAAAAGTAAATTCATTGGAATCTGATATAACTGTGTTAATGGCTAAAAATGTGGAATCGGAGGCAAGCTGTACTACAACTATTGCCATGTAAGATCAAGTTAAAACTGTGTCGGAAAGAAATAAACAGCAAATGAGAAGGTAACATAATTATCTTACAAAATCCATTAATGAGCTGATGGTAAATACAGATGAACTCACTACGAGCGTAACTGAGCTGAGATGAAGATCAATGAAGGACAATCTCGTGTTTAGTGGACTTTACGTGGAACCTAACGAATATACTGAAGCCAAACTTAGTTGTTTTTACACGAGCAACGCGGAATTGACAAAGTTGAGTTAGGTAACACTCACCGATTTGGTAAGCATGTTCGCAAAAGGGCCTCGCCCGATTGTCGCGAGATTCCTGGTTAATCATGAGAGAGCTAATGTGCTTAAAAACGCCCGACATTTCAAAGGTACGCAGCACTATATTAATGAACAATCCCCCACTGAGATTGAGGAAATACGAGGTACACTCTATGCCAATATGAAGGAATTGCGACAGCAAGGGAAAAGTGTTAAATTAGTTCGTGACCGTCTCATAGGCAATGGTAAATTATGTACAGACCCTGCCGTTGGCACACTGGGCAGAGACGTCAGCCATAGACAAAAGTATATTGACGCTTCTATGACACCCGCCAACGCCTCCGCAACGTCATCTTATCCGACCAATCGACAGTCTCCGACAACGTCACCTGGACCGCCCAATGGACAGCCTCCGCCGACGGCATCCGGTCAGACCAACCGAGTGACGCCACCTGCCAAACGTCCGAAATACGGGGTTGTTCGGGAGGGATCTGATCCCGAACAAACTTTTGTCAAAACTGCATAATATGCCGCAGAGGGAGTCCACAATGATTTTAACAATATTAAATAGTTTAAAATTGTGAGTATTAATGTCAATGGTCGTGTAGGTAAACTCAAATGTCCCGATCTTATTTAGCTATAGTATTCATGAATATGAACATGAATATGTGAAAATTTAAGTATTATAGAAACTGGTTGTTTTCACATTATGTGTCTCAAAATGAAGGATGATGATTTTAAATACAATGGTCATATGTTATTTGGAATAGTTTGTATACTTCCCAGTAGTTCAAAGTATTCTTCTCCTGAACTTTTTGAAGACGTGGAAAACGATCAAGTACCATTCCAATCACAGGATAACAAATATATTTGCCTACTTGGTGACTCTAGCGGTCGGACTACGGATATCTCTGATTTCTTTGAAGCTGATGATTATGGTTAATTTTCCGATGTATGCAACCTAATTGATATCAATGTACCTTGACAAAGGTCATCTACGGTGCGTGTAAATAACGGTGATGATAAGCGTTTACTTGACCTATGTAAGCACTGTAATATATTTATACACAATGGCCGCATGGGTGAGGATAATGTATCGGTAATCTTACATGTAAAAATATAAGTGTAACTATCAATGAATTATCACCCTTGTTATCCGATGTACATTCCCCGTAACACATTTTCTACACTTGTGTGATAATAATAACATGTAAGTTCATTTTAATACTGGGGTTACTTATGATACAAGTAAACCCAGAAAGTGGACTGATGGCCTCAAATGTTGTTTTTGTATATTTTATAACTGAACAACGCCATTGTATCAATAGAGACTGAAAGTAAAGTAAAGGAACGGTTATACCAAAGAAAACACTTAATCGTTGTGTAATCAAGCATAATTTAGAGATTAAAAATTACCTCCGGACACTAAAGTCACGAAATCCGTTTTTTTTTTAGAAAATAGGTAATACAGGTAGTTCCAAACAAATACTTAGAAGGCTGGTATTGATGATCTTTTTAACTTGTTTAACTCATGTTTTAACAAAATAAGAGTGAAGATAATAATGTGCAATCTATTGATGAGCTTACTGAGCTGTCAAAACTGGAAGCTAATGCTTTTATAAATGAAGTGTCAAAATGTTAAAAAATAATAAGGCTGTTGGTGACGACATGCTATGTAACGAATATATTAATTCAACAATTGATTTAATGATGCCATTATATGTTGAATTATCCAATTTTACTTTTAACACTGGTCACGTGCCTGAGACCTGGCTCCTGGGAAACATCATTCATGTTTAAAGAATAACGGTAGTTTGTATGATGCCCTTAATTATCGTCCACTTACTTTGGTTAGTTGTCTAGCTAAATAATTTATAGCTGTAATCAATGAACGATTATATAAATATGCAGATAATGTAGAACTCAGTCTCGAAAATCAAGTAGGGTATCGAAGAAATCACTTTCAAATCATATTTTTTTTTATATTGTGCCTTTTTGGATTTTGAAAAGGCTTTTGATAGTGTTTGGAGAAAAGGTCTTTGGAACAAATTCTTGGTAAACAATATAGATGGAAAATGTTCCGAAATATTACAAATATGTACAATGGCATTAAGGCTAGAGCGATGAAAGATAGCGTATTCTCAAATGTATTTACCCATTCAGTTTTTAGGTCCGACAAGGCGATAATCTTTCCCCGTATTTAATTTCACTTTTTATTAATGATTTAGAAGATTTTATAAAATCACGTGACTGCAAAGGTCTGTCTAATATAAACGACCTGCTAGCGAAGGAATTGCATGCATATCTGAAGCTTTATGTTATGCTATACGCTGATGACACTATACAACTATCAGACACGGTAGAGGATTTACAAAAGCAATTACATGGATTGTTTTAATATTCCAACCTATGGCATCTTAATGTCAATATCAGCAAAACTAAAATCATGGTATTTGGTAGAAAAAGAATTCCTGATGACCTTAATTGTACATACAACGATAGTGTTATAGGAATAGCTAAAAATTATATAATAAAATATATTGTGGTTTATTTTACTAAAACTCGTTTGACACAATTTAATATTAAACAACTGTACACATGTAGTAAAGGTGTACACGTAATGTATGGAGCTATTTCCAAATGAAGGGATCATCATTTGTCAATAGATTGTGAACTACATATATTTGACACAGCCATCAATCCTATTGTTTATATGGATGTGAAGTTTTGGGTTGTTTACTTCTAACATTTTGCAAACACATACTTAATGTAAATATGTGTTCCTCGAACTTTATGATATACGGAGAACTTGGAAGTTTTCCGCTAGATATTAATGTCAACGTAAGAATGGTCGGATTTTGAGTAGGTTTAACTCTTTTTGATGTAGCTGGCAAGTGCCATTATAAACTTCAACAACTGAACTTTCATCATAATTTACGGGAGAGCTGTTTTCCAGAATCTTGTAGGTTATAATTTAGTGCTAGTTGGTTATTTGACAGTATTATGGACATTTCATTTATTGTGATTTATATCTAAACATTGATCTGTATTACTGTATATTGAATGCATGTGCAGCTTTATATTTGATAGATGATTTTGAATTTGCTAGATAATTAACAAGGAGCTGATACCCAGAAACTGATAATTATTGATTAACGGGAAGTTGGTCACCCTCAAACCGTTAATCTATTGATTGGCACAATAATCAGCGGGGAGCTGATACCCAGAAACCGCTGATTAGAGATTATTGAATTGTTTGTATGTTGATTGTGGTCTGTCAAATTACACCCATATTGGCGTATTGGGTCGACGGCCGTTTAGAAAGTTGTGACCAATAAATCCAATCAAACTTATTACTTGTGTTTGTTATGTGTGTATATTTAATAAACCTCTCCGAAAAGAATCAATTATTGAAGCTATAAGTACGAACTTTGTTTAGAAAAGTACTTGCTAGATATCCCTCCGAAACTAGCCAAAGCGTATTGTAAATTCAGAACATGTAATACTAACTTACCAATCGAAAGTGGTAGGTGGTCTAAAATACCTCGTGAAAATCGATTATGTAATTTATGTTATTTAAGAGAAATTGGCGACGAATTCCATTATCTGTTTATCTGTATACACCAACCAATACTCAATAATAGACGAAAACATTTATGTAACACAACATGAATTGATATCATTGGCTAAATTCATTACCGATATTAATGAGATAATTAATTTACAATACTAGTGTCCATCCTGTTCCACCATGTATTACTACCCGGCCAGAAGGTGTGTATCTATTTAGAAAAAATACTTCCCTGTTGTGGACATCCTGTAATATATAGTGAGCCTGTCTTTACTGACACCTGAATTTAAGGACATTCTGTAATATACAGTAAAATTGATCTTACCGACACCTGACTTTTTGACACCTGGCTTTAAGATCAACCTGTAATATACATTAAAGCCTGTTTTAGTTGACACCTTACTTTAAGGATGTTCTGTAATATACAGTAAAACCTAACATTTATGACACCTGACTTTAAGGGCGTCCTGTAATATACAGTAAAACCTATTTTAACTTACACCTTACTTTAAGGACATTCTGTTATATACAGTAGAACCTGACATTTATGACATCTGACTTTAAGGACAGCCTGTAATATACAGTAAGACCTGACTTTAATGATTCCTTTCTTTAAGGACAGTCTGTAATTTACAGTAAAACCTTACGTTAATAACACCTTATTTAAGGCCATCCTGTAAAATAAATTAAAAACAAATTGCAAGTGAGTTGCTGTGGGGCGGCGTACGTCGTCCGTCAATGGTTTTTTTTAGTAACGCAACTTGTCCTGAATGGCTTAGTGGAATTTTACCTAATTTGGCTTGGAGTATCATCGGCCTTAGGGGATTCAATTTTGTATTAAACAAAGTGTGTGGCCGAACTGGGAGCAGAGGGACGGGGCCCTTTATGGGAAATTGAGGTAAATCCTTAAACGTCTTCTCCCTCTGTACAATTGGAGGGATTTTAACCAAATTTTGTAAAGAACATCGTTCGGCAAGGGGAATTCAATTTTGTATAAAGGAAGAGAGTGGCTCCTCTTGGGGCAGATGGGCGGGGCCCATGCGAGAGAATATAGGGGGAAAATAAAATCCTTCTCGTTCTGTATGAATGGGTGGATTTGAACTAAATAAGATGTAGACCATCATTTGACATAATGGACTCTATTTCGTATATATGGAAGTTAATGCCCCAGTGGGGCTTAGAGCGGGGTCAAAAAATGTAATTTGGCAATATTCCTAAAAGCAACTTCTGTTCTGGAACAAAGTATCATTTGAAGGACCGACCTTTGTTCTGAGGATTTGGGCAAAAAGTAATTTTAAATTTGGACATTATCCAGATCCCCATCCATGTACACAATTGCTGAGCATTAAAAGACAAACACAGTCGTGACAATTAAATTGACCCTTGGGTCAGGTCCCCATCGGGCCATAACTATGAAAGAGATTCCCACCTCATAACTATATATATGTTATTGCTGGGCAACAATAACAAACACAGTCATGATATTAATATTGACACTGGTGTTTGCCCCCTCCCCAGGGTCTTAATTTCTGGTCCATAAATTTCAAACACCACATAACCATATATATTCATTTGATAGGCATAGAGAGATACACGAAGTCATATATAATAATATACCATTGCTGGGCATAAAAAGACACTGCAGTCATGATATAAGTATTAACACTTGTTACTGGCCCCATCGTTAGCCCTAATGACTTAATTTCTAGGCCATATAAAAGAATTTAGAATGATTGAGATAGCCAGCCCATAGCCGTATATACCATTGCTGGGAATAATGATCCCGGTGAGCAATACAGGCCCTCTGTGCTCCTTTTTTAGCATTTCCTTTCCTTCCCAAAGTTATAGAGTATGCTAATGTTATTAGAAATAAATATATTGCTATGGTATAATGCTGAAATAGTCAACTTCTCGTCTAAAAAATCCCAACGAGAATCAAACGTTACCTCTGTAATGTTTGTTAACTTTTTGGTCACGTTCGTATCACTACTCATTTTGTTGCATAGTCTGATGCCCTAAACGTTGCTTACTTGGTTTACATAGTGATATTGCACCGCAAATGTAAAAACATAGATTATTTCAGGGGGCAACATAAGTCGACTCATATATACGTACACGCAGTTGGATACAACAGGTCTACTTCTTCAAAGACAAAGCGAAGTGTTGGGGTTTTTTTTTATATCAGAAGAAACTATTTATAAATAACAGAACCCAGGTAACTGCCTGAAGAAAACAAATTTATTTTAACAAAAAATATGATACAGCCGGTAATGATCGTACAAATAGTCTGGTCAGTATATAACGTTATCTCAACGACCAAGTATCGGAAAACTTTCTTGTAGTACATTGTTATTCTTAACTTAAAGTACCTACTTGTAGTACTTAAGATGAAGACAGTAAATATTAAAAATATTGCTGAATAGTTCAGTTTATTTGCGCAAATTGCATCTCCAAAACATGGGCTAACGACACCCAAGTCTAAACAACTGTGAGCATCTGGACCCAGATTCTTGACTTTCAAACTCCGACATTGAGAACTTGTTCATCATGACTGCGATCGATAATAATCAGCTCGCCGTATATCAGGTTTTGACCGGCTAGGAGGCTTGTATTTGGCTGGACAAACGATTCCCAGTAAAACGAGTTTGTAAACAAGGGACAGAAACCAATGCAGCGTTTATAATAACTCTTATTCTGTAAACATTCAGCACTAAGTTTAAACAGTATTTGCACCAGAAATGTCTATTTCATCAACGTATGCCATATCACAGCTTGCACGTTCGCCAGGGTGATGTTTCATTAGCTTCACAATCGTGAACAACACTAGCATAAGTTGTCTGGCGTACTAATAAAAAATATATATGTTACTTAACAGAGAACCATGCAATGGCCTCTCTTTATCCTTAACTTACGTTACCTAGAGTTAATAACCTTGCATTTATCTACAACTCGAATCGGAAAATATACGACAAAGCTGTCTAAATTGGATGAATTTTATCTCATGTGGCACACATCACGTGTATTGACACTCCTCATGGTTCAGAAATACTTGCTTATGTATTTGATAACATATGTAACACAGTGGCCAGAATGTTTTTGGTGGTATCACTGGGATTTTCAGCAATGCGACGTCACAGATTATGAGATTGGCGTCAACCTTCGGTTATTCTTCTCGCGGCTTAAAAATATTTTAACTCGGTTAACGCGAGTAACGCAATGAAACAAATATATTAATGTGTTTGCAAAACCGTACATTTAACAGATGTATCAGAATGTCGTCTAACCAGGACGGCGTCGTAGAATCCATTTTGTGATGTTGCAAGATAAAGGTCATTTGGATAAACTAATCGGAGCGTCAGAACGGGTTCAATCAACTTTTGACGACCAATTTTCTAGATCTGAGATTGGTTGAAAGACATTGAAAGGTAGTTGATATAGTAAGAAGAAACGTGTCTTAATGCAAATTTGCCATATAAGCTCGGTTGTGTATACAAAATCCCAATGACAACTACGAGGCTAGCGTAGATCCAATGGCCATCACCATCAGAAAGACGGCTGTTGTTAACACGTTCAACGCAGCATACAGGTAAAAGAAGAAACGATCAATGATTTCGGCAACATCCTTATTGTCGTAAGGGAAGTCATCGTTACCATCCGGGCTCTCATCGTCATTCTCCTTCGCTGTGTCGTCGTCCGCTTTCCACGCTGCGGTGGACGATTTTCTTTGAAGCTTTTCTTTCATTATCTTTTTAATGTTTGTCTCCTTATTGACATGCTCAGCTTCCCCATCGCCTAATTGTAGTTCGACAACGTCGTCTTTTCTGTAGCATACAAGTTTGACAAGGCAACCACTGCAGATTCTCTGAAGCCATCTCGGTACCTCGGTGCCTTCTGGTTTTACCTGGAGGCGGAGGGTGAGGACGGTGATGATAATAGCAATCATGGCGTAGCCCAATGTCATTGACAGGAACACACCTACATATACAGAAAAAAACATCCATGGTATTATTAACTAATTATTGTTTTTTTGTCTCTTAAAATCAGCACTTCAAAAGAGTACAGCTACTTACAATTATGGTAGACACTAAAGCTGATGTAATGGATATCTAAAAACCGCAATTTTCAAGGACAAATGATGACTGAGACAACAGTAAAAAAAACGCAGTAATGCTATAGTTACAATTATAATATAGAAATACTGTTATCATAATATGTATCTAATAAATGTTTTAAAAACAACAAATCTTTTCCCATTCTTCATTGTATTTTTGAAAAACTTGCGTGACTGTAATTTGTCAAAGCGAGCAAATATATTCCGATTAGTGATATGCGTATTTAAAGGCACAGAAAGTATAATCAAATACTTATGAAAATGTGATCTGATAAATGGCATTATTTCTGCAAAATTGGCAGTACAACGAGTGTATTCAAAGTGGGTTGTACTTAAAGCAGTTCCGACTGCTGACTGCTGACGTTATGCGAGTGTTAAAATGCAATGGGTGGTAATATATCATGATCATAATAATTTAATAAACTGGACGTAAACATGATTACCCATGACAGAAGTATGGAGAGACGTGGTCGGCATGGCATCGGCTATAAGTGTGAGAAGAACAGCCAAAGCTAATAGGATGGTAAGGATATACGAGATCTTCTCGCCCGAGTCGGCTGGCAATAGGAACGTAACTGTCGTTAGCACGGCAACCAACGTTATTGGAAATATTACGTTGAGAATATAATATCCAGATCTACGTTGAATCTCCATCGTGAACAACAGCTGGGAGAATGTCTCTCCTTCCTCTACCAGTAGACTAGACGAAATTTCGTTCTTTATCAGGTTCCACTCGCCATTGAGTTCATAGTCCTCAGTGTTGACGTATGTCACGTGATGTTCCAATGTCACATGACTTGATATGAAGCCCCAGCTCGTGAGCTCGATGCTGCACGTCTGCTTGTCGAATGGGTACCAAGTTATGTCTATTTCACATTGGGTTTCGTAGACTCCTGGTGGGTCCCACTTTACCTCTCCGTTATACTTCACCCGAAACAGCAGGTCTGATGACCCCAGGGTTTCAATTTCACCGACCCTAAAGCAATGAAACAATATTTGAGCGTAACAACAACGAAACGGCCAAAATTGGATTTTAATGCAGGGCCTCTTATATCTAACCAGCAGAACTACAAGAGCACCCGCGAGCGACTGAGTCCAATTCCGTTACATACACGTACCCCTCCCACAGTCCTAATCAGGTCACATCACAATCAATTGATAATACAAAAACAAAGCAAAAACACGACCACCACATCACTAAGAGCTGAGTTATAGAGGTAAATCTTGTTCTTGTCATTTTAACATGACATAATCTTTTTCATATCATACAGTTTACTGTAAACGTACATATTTCAGTGGTAAAATATATCAACGCTTTTGGCGATCGAAATGTTGTCAAATTATGAATGGCCATAATATGTCAACATTCGATAAAATACTAACATTTGAACACGCTAAGAAAGTACACTCACCGTAAATGTTCACCTTTGTTCAGGTCTCTGTTTGTTTGGCTGATTAATATGTTAAATGAACGTGTTAATGCTGGCCAGTTCACGTTTCCATATATTGGCGGAATAATGCTAAACTTACGTGTTATCGTTGACGAGTATGGGTTTCCATACCTTAATTGGTGAATGGTAAACTTACGTGTTATCTATGACTAGTTCGGGCTTCCATATCCTGGTGGAATCTAGATAAATGTATTCTATGTCTCCGTAGGTCGCGGGTGTCCATGCTAGACGACTGTCGGTCCAATACTGCATTCAACAGCATCATTTATGTGAAAGCAAAACCAGGAAAAGTATTGTCAAATATTTTCATCGAAGTTGGATGAAAATGACCGAGCAATATTTACTATATATGTAATTCTTCTATACTACGTTATTTGATATCAGCAACAGATGAAATGAAAAAGGGCCGTTTCTAATAACATTTTGCTATTGCTGTATTGTACATAGTTGCTGTTTCATATACAGTGTACAACTTGTAAAGAAATCTAACAATGGTTCCATTTGCTAAACACGAAAACAGCGCCTAATATTTTACTTTACTTCTCATACATACGAAAGATATCCATCCTGATGACGACATCATCTGTGCTCGGATGTCCTGCGAAAGACAATATAAATGCAAATTGATGTATGGATTTTGTGAATAGGTAAATCAAATTATAATATTTTGATTCCTGATTTTTTCGAGAAGATAGATTACATTATATTTCTTATTGATTAAATATGAAAAATTGAATTAATGCGTTAACAATGTTCTGTACTCTGGCCGCAACTTACCACAGTGTTGATGGTCAGCACACTCATTTCGGCCCTGACCGTGACGGTGTCCGAAGGTCGGACCAGGAAATTGTAGTTGGTAAGTACGGCGGTATGGATATTATTAGCATGTGTCGTAGTAAACACAGCTCTCGTACAAACTGTAAAAAGAAACAAACATTTCAAGTTTAAATTTAAAGAATATAGAGCAAACGTTAGTTGTACATGTAGTTTGAGTGAATTAGTCGCACGCTTCGCTTTAAGTATGGATACTTAAAAGTATGCAGGGCAATTTCTGACATATACATATACAAAGAAAATTAATATAATAACAACATACTCAAGCGTCAAATAAAAAGTGGGTATTTCAGTTAATTTGGCCAGCTAGTTTCGGCTCTAAAGTGGGATATTCATCGGAACAAAATTGTAAGTTTGCTACATTTCCCGTTTTTGAAGAAACTTATTATGGATACTGCTAAACTCTATAATTAAGTCGGTATTACCAAAATCACAGCTACGGAAACAAACCTTCGAACACACCTCCCTATAAACACTACACCGAAAATACTTTTCGGAAACATTTAATTTATTCATCGAGCAGGTTTGAAAACATCGATCTTATGTCCCGCGGACGGGTTTTATAACAAAATCCATGTGTAATCATAGGCACTTGGGAAAATATCGTTATTGACAGAGAAAACATCATGATAAATTGCCAAACATAAGCACTTTGCTTTGCGGATTTTACGGAATAAGTTGTTTCAACTGCCAAGTTACATTGAATAAGTTTATCTTTTTAATTTGCGGCATTGAACTGAATAATAAATAAACGTCTACGGATGAACAACCCCAATCAAATACAGGTGGCAGGTAGCTTTCTTTGTAGTTCTTTGCTTAAGTATCAATACAACACAATGGCAACAGGGGGTCACAAGTAAAATATTTTATTGTATTCTTAATAACAATTATGTATCCACTTAATGAGTGTATTATCAATAGGCTATCGACATATGTTTTACATTTTGTATTTGTTATTTCGGGTATCAAAATTGCACTTTGATTTTTTTAATCCCGTTTACATACTCATGACGTCTGTATGTTAAATGTCAAATTTGTGTTTAAATATTGTAAGAATAGCTTAATTTTGGTGTACCTTACGTAATTATTAAATATGCGTGTGTTGAGTTATATATATTTCTGTATGTAAATCTTTTTTCATTCGGTTTCGACGTTTCCTCTGCCATGATATCGTTGAAGCGGCCAAAATGTATCTTCTCTCGCCACTACATTCCTTCAGCAATTTTCTTAGCACATCTAACGTTTACACTTTTCTACCTTGTTGTTTTTATGATTTGTAAGACAGATTGCAGCTGCCCATATAGCATAAGCTATTGTCTGGCTCCATCATCACTGGACACCCTTGTCACATGACCTAGGCTGTTGTCTTGCTTCATCACCAGTGGACACCCTTATCACATGACCTATGCTGATGTCTGGCCCCGTCATCAGTGAAAACCCTTGTCATATGACCTTAGCCTGATGTCTGGCTCAATCATTACTGGATACAACCGTCATATGACCTTAGGCTGATGTCTGCCCCCGTCATCAGTGAAAACCCTTGTCATATGACCTTAGGCTTTTGTCTGGCTCCATCATCACTGGACACAGCCGTCATATGACCTAGGCTGATGTCTGGCTCCATCATCAATGGACACAGCCGTCATATGACCTTAGGCTGATGTCTGCCCCCGTCATCAGTGGAAACCCTTGTCATATGACCTTAGACTGATGTCTGGCTCCATCATCACTGGACACAGCCGTCATATGACCTAGGCTGATTTCTTGCTCCATCATCACTGGACACAGCCGTCATATGACCTTAGGCTGATATCTGCCCCCGTCATCAGTGGAAACCCTTGTCATATGACCTTAGACTGATGTCTGGCTCCATCATCACTGGACACAGCCGTCATATGACCTTAGGCTGATGTCTTGCTCCATCATCCCTGGACACAGCCGTCATATGACCTAGGCTGATGTCTGGCTCCATTATCACTGGACACAGCCGTCATATGACATAAGCTTTAGGTGATCCTAGCATTAACAGACATCAGCTTGTTTATCTGGTATATATCAGATTTATTACTTTTGTAACGTTTCATTTAATCTGACAATGCTTTATTCAGCACTACAGTTATGTAATTTAGTCATTATAAATAACCTAATTCTAAGCAAAATATATAAGCCTCACCCATAATTAAAGATTTGTTTATCGTGTTTGAGTTTGCTAGTGACGTACCGACATACAAGCCCGGATTAGGCAGGAGACATCGTCACGGGAATCACACTTGATTCAGAAAACAAACTTACCGTTTCCTTCAACACTATATTGTCTCCGTGCTTTAATTTAAAGCGAAATATTCTGCTACAAAGACAAATATAATTACGAACGACAACTTATTAAATTCATAGTTCTCGATTATCTGTCTTATTTTGCAATTTGAAAACTTTCATTTTGAAGTCATTAAACGTTTTAAAAGGACACCCAAACACTCACAAGGTCATGTAAATTGTTGTATTGAAATTGATTGGCCGATGTAGGGGTTTATTTCTATATAGAGTGTGACATATTACCCGACTTTTAACTGACCTCATGTCTGTTGGTAACGGCCCTCGTGCACTACACATCTCAACAAATACTACCTAGTACAATGGACACCACGAGGACGCTAGACCACCAGGGACACACTTAAGATAATACACTGGATAATATGCGTAAAGGTGATAAGTTGTATTATATGGTTTCGCTTTGTGATCTCAACCTGAGAGTATTTACATGTACCTAGTGAAATTGGATATCATGTTTGTTATTCAACTATAACGGCGGCGTCTCATTTTCAAGAGTCTAATTATCTCCAGATTCTAGTGGGAAAAAAGGAGTCAATCATTATGTAAAAACGTGGAATGTGAAAATTCTGCACCTGAGGGTAGATATTAGACTCTTTTAAACTTGATTAAATATAACTGATGTTGAATTTTTGCAAATATCAGAAAAAGTAATCCATTTTGGTATATGATATATTTTTAAAGGGATACATATATATGGGTGTGGTCAACGGATATAATTTCGATCCTTTTTTTACAATGCATGTAAACAAACTCTTACGTTCAAGTGAACAAGGCTTTAGCGGCGTAGTTTATTTAAAACGATCATGATATCCTATTTCGCCTGGTAAATAGTCTTTAGTTATGGTAAACAGTCTCAGTTTTGGTAAATAGTCTCAGTTTAGGTACATAAAGTGAGGACTAGTAATTGAACTTATCACTTATATAGAGATATATTCTCACTTGAGTGTGACTCTCGTAGTCTAGTGCACTGTTAGTGCCTACTGTCAATAGTACGCGTTTTTGTGTACCAGCACCCGGGACCAATATAATTAGACATACGCCTAACAAGTCAGGTAACATGTCACAGTTTAGTTCAAAATAAACCCATACTTCGCCACAGATTTTTTTAATACAACATTTTGCCCTGAAAGCATTTATAACGACTTTTTACGCGTTAATATGACTTAAAAGGTGTCATTTGAAACTAAATAATTTAACGGCAGACTGAGAAACCTTGATCCAAATTGCTGGTGTGTTATAATTAATAACACCCGCTTTTGAAATAGAATATGGGATATCATAAAGTTAGGTTAATACTATATAAAAAGGGGAAAAATAAATAAACAGCTTACGAAGATTATTTCCTTCAACTGATGAAGATTATTTAAACCATCTAGATTTAATGAAGGTTTTAATTAATGATTGCTCGCAGAAATTAGGTAAACGGCAATAACTTATTATCGATTACATTTCAAGTGGCTCTATCAAAAGATTTTGCCGAGGATAAAAATGTTCGTTGATTTGAACTCTCATGTGTCGATGTAGGAATGGAAATTTCGACTTACAGCTCCGTCTGTTCCGCGCGTTGGCAACTTAAGACGTTTATATAAGTACAGTAGTATGCCTTAATGCGAACCCCGATTATCAGAATGTTTTTATTAGTCGAACCTTGGTCTTGTCCCTCCTTCGCAGGCCACTTTGATACTCTGCGATTAGTTATCCACGTAATTTATAGGACGTTCTATAAAATAGCTACTCTCTGGAGAAAAAACGTTATACAAGGAATACTTCAAGACCAACAAACATGTCTAATGTTTAATACATGAGGAGTTTTAAAATCCCAATTGTTTACATATATCATGTATATGTATGTCTTCGTACCATTGTTGTTAACCAAACAACATGTTCGACACTAAACTGCTATTTAAATTTAGTCACGATTTCCTCTTTAAACTACATATGTCGATTTCGTGTCCATTTCAGTTGATATAAGATTGAACTTTAACTGAATGCGTTAAGTCAATATATTTATTTAACGCAGAATTGAATAACAACGTATAAATAGGACGTTATTAATTTTGAACACCCTAACGCCTGTAGCCACCGAATGTTTTTATTTTATCTATATTTATTTTCAAATGTCGGGTAATTATAATTTCTATTCACACTTATTGGAAAGGTACCACGCAATGTCTTACATTTTTATAGCATTTTAACAGTAATTCAGTAGAATCTCAACATTTTCCCCCAAATGTAATTGTTTAGGTTATTTGTAGTTTTTTTCCAAAACTTATTCACTTAAAGTCTGTAAATGCCATTAAGAGCTCTTTGATTTCACATTTGGGTTTAGTGACAACTGGTGTTAATACAATTTCAATTTTTACTGGAAAATAAATCAATGGGGGTTATACATTGGGGTTAATATAAGTCAACAAACAGAAAGAAAACAGCAATTATGCTTAGATATGTTTACATGTACATAAATTATGTATAACAATATGCAACATTTCTTCAGTACCATGCATAATAATTAATATGCAACTATGATACACCGTCATATATACTAATAAACACATTTTATGAACAAACAATAAAACATAGCGCCTTTTTTTTATATAATTTACACTTATAAAATAATGTTTAATATACAATTATCATACGTCATTTAAAGTACACAACATTTATGGATCACACTATATGACAAAATATTCCATTATATAGCACCTTATATATTGATTATTGTGTTATAAAATACACAATTTCGTTAGCGTCATATGTGCTAATAAGAAGTTATAAACGCCCTACGTTACCATTTATAAACCACATTTATAACATCATATATATTCTTATTCATAATTGTTATATAAACTGCTTCTGATTGGCTGACAGACTTGTATTACAGTGTGAGATGCCAAAGATTATTTTCATTTACCAATATCACAGCATAATGATAACAAGTAAACGTGTATACTATACAACATCTACAACGTCTTTTGTAATAATACACAAAACATATTTGGTGTCCTACATACTTTATGTATTACATTTTGGTATTTTACAATGCCTACCGTATACACATTAACCATTTAAATAGAGGTCCCACAACTAGAGATGGTTGGTCGTCATGTGTGTCTGACTGGAGTTAGTTAACTAACGAGAGTAGGACAGACGTAACAATCAACCATTACTAGTTTGGGGGACTTTTTTCAGATTATTCAGATATTGTATCTAGAAACAATGTTTTTTTCTCTTGGTAATACAGTATTCGTGTCTTCGATCAGGGAAACAAATGCCATGAACTATCAGATGACATCTCAAAGCATTGTTACTTGATGTTATAATTAACCAATGAAATAACCTCCAGGGTGTTACCCAAAAGAGGATAACCAATGATTTTTACAAACACCTAGCAGCAGGTTTATCCAATGAGTCTGGAGTGATGTAAATTTCACAATGACGAGGTTTTAATTTAATTTATATTCCGGGTTGTTTCTATTGCTTTCCGCGAATGTATCTAATGCATATAAACTACTTAGCTCGAATTAAAAGGATACTGTTCTTGCATTTCAATAATATTTCTAATGATATATGACATGTATTGATCTAGGGGATAGTAGGTTGTTTAGAGGGCCTATTCTGGGAATTAAAAAATGAATTGGACCAATATTATTGTCACTATATCCTTTGAACACTGGATGGTGAGACAATCCGATTAGTCGTGACAGGATTAACGGTGCCATACTCAATATTACAATAGTTTGTGTGTTGTTCATATCATACACCTATCACCGGTTTATTTTCACCGATATAAATGAACGGATTGTAGTTGTATATAATTCACTCAAAATGCACTTGTTATTTGTAGCTATGATTGAGGTCAGTGTTATTTTCTATAAGACCAGTTTTAACTAGGGTCACTCTTTCGATAAGATAACGGTAAGGGTGTATCCAATGGTTGCTATTAATTAGGACCTCGTTCAAAGATGTGGATGCCCCGTGACACATAAAATTGCATTGTTAGCACGCTTATCTGCCCGTCCATACTTTCGTTCTGGAGATTATCACATCATCCAGGAGTCTAAAAGTTCCACTTGGTGATACACTGTTATATATAGATGTGATGTACAGGTTCGAAAAGCTTCTAAGGTCAAGCTCACTGCAGCTCGAAATAACACAAACAAATGTCATGAAACGTGCAACAATGTCTATCCCTGCTCCGAAAGAAACGTGACCTAGGTAACAAAGTCTTGAAATAAAGCCCTTTTCCCCATGTGCAGCTCGTACAATATTTTATGAAGGCTGTAACCAGTGGTTCTATTGTACTATTTAACAATGATGTATATGAAAACGCTTTTGGAGGGGCATTGCAGGTGTATGGTCAAAGATAAATATAACATAACATTCATGCGCATATCTGTTGTCCGAAAACCCTAAATATTAACCAACGGTCGTTATATCGACGAGTGTTAAGATATGCAATAACGTTATCGCTATGTATATGTACATGACGCACTAGTAAACAATCTTGACGACTTGTCTGGATTACTTACCCTCTGCCAATACTAGTGGGTAAATATGTCGATTATTTGTCCTGTGTATTATGCCATGGTTCTTCTCATGCTACTTCGCCGAAGGTGTTAGGTAAATCCACAATTCAAACAAAACGGATGGTTCATATATCACGATAACAAAAATGGTCCCGTTTTACGCGTGGTGTAGTTTCAAGTTCTTGTACTTTGTATGTCGTCCTGTCGCAATAGTATTTGTACGTACTATTGTATATAGTACAATTTCATGTTGATTTGTCATTAAGAGCTCTTTATTTAGTACAGCCGCTGGGGGACAAAGACATTCTACATTGCCTATAATGTACAGCAGTAGAGTTTGTCACAACGATGAACAACTTTATTAAAAGTCGCGATAATGATGCTTGAATGTGGATATAATTTAAAATAAAAACAAAATGAACTTATTTAAATGTCAGATCAAAAGGTCCGCTTGTAGTATAAAAAAGGGAATGTTATCCGCAATACAAAAGTAAAACAGTATGAACAATTAACATATAAATACAGTAACATAATAACAAAATTTAACAGTAGCAGCACAAAGCTAAACTAGTGAGAAGTGAACATGCCTCATTGTATTGAACTGAATTGTGATTTTCCACATACAATCAGACGACAGTAACTTGAATTAATCTGGAACATTTTCTCGTGCAGTTATTGGTGTATATACGAGATGATAGGTGGAATGAAAGTTATGAATTAAATCTCTTGGATTTCGCGAAATGAATATTTTTACATTTTTATCGCCAGGACAGACGCTCACGAAATCAATATATTATGGAAATATATTTTCAGGTATATTTAAGCTAATCAATAAAGAGATAAATGTATAAGATTTGGAAATAGACAATAGAAACACAATGATTTTATTTGATTGTAAAAGCAGAAAGCAAGGAACGTGCAGCTAGCGTTTTTCTCTTCGCAGATTGAAATCTTCGTTAACATATAATCACTTTTACAACTTTCAAAATAAATTGACGCAAAAATTAATTGATTTGCAGTAAATAAAATACCACACATAACGTAAATAGGCGGAGATTGCTTACTTTTTTTCGGATATGTAATTGATCCGTACAAAAGCAGAGGCGCCTCATAGTTAAATATGCTTGGGGTTATGGAGTTGCCACTCAGACCAAATGCTTTGGCGTAATTGCTAGAGTGTGATCTTTAATTGATACCTATCATATTCCGTGTCCTTTTTGACCTTCATAATGTTTACTTGCTCGTATTTACTGCTTAGTGGTAGTTTCAAATAACACCTGTGGCTTTTATCAACTGATATCTTCACGGAATGCGTCCTCATTTTAGTTATCGCATTATTCATTAAACTAGATTTCAGTAAAAACTAAACCTGGGTTTTTTTAATTAGAGTAAATATTTTAGTAAACTCATAATTAATAATTAACCGACCATTAAATCGCTTGTTAGAACGAATCTTTTAAACACATAAGTAATTATAAATCATACATTAGTCAGTGGATTCTTTTTCTTTAATTATAACCATGAAGTTTTCTGTTTACCTAACTGGGTTGTTTCAATGACCAACTTTAACACCATGATTTAGATATTCGGTTTCAATAGAAACCACTGATGAAAAATCGCAAAGTTGAATTTTGGAAGAGATAGCAGAGATAAGTATAATGATCTGATATACATTGTAGACGATCAGATACTGATTTAGCCTGCTATTTATAGTCTACGTATGCATACAATTTCGTCAAACCAGCGAAAGTAAGTCATTTGTAGTAAGAAGTAATGCACATCATCTATACAAAAGGAAACTGTTTCCATGTCATATGCGACTTATAAAACAAGCTGATTTTTTGTAAGAAACTAGTTTTTTCATGACAATCTTGTTATCAATATCACATGAAATCGACACGAATTCAAAGTCATTGTTATCAAATTACCAATAAAGTAGGGGGATTTTTGGGAAAATAATGTTTTCCCTGACTACCATTCGCCGTAGTGAGGAAGACAAAAGGGTTGTGTTCCCAGGCTGGGCGAACCAAAAATTAAAGTCCTTACAAATAGTGGTTGTTAGCTTCTATTGTCTACAATGCAATGTTACAATACCATAATTTCTTGTCCATTGTTTTTATTATGACGTCACAAAGAGTATTATTTCATGAGGAACTACCAAATAAAACATAACAATTTCACGGTATCCATGTTATTGATGTATGTCTATGTCTCGTTTATGATTCCATGTATAGTTTGTGTTTTGTGAATCTTGTTCTGGTCACAAGCAGTTTGAGCGTAAAAGCTTTTGCAACAAGTTGGAGTCAGACGTGTATGCTGCCATATAAGCGATTAAGCAGTTGCATGCACATGTTTCCGAGGGCGGTGGAGTGGCTTCTACATTATGTTAAAATGATAAAATTAACATGCACAGTCCAGCCACGCACCCGAGAGTATCCATACATTAGTCTTTTTATTTCACCGAATGTTCAAAATTTAAGGGTAGTAAATACTTATATTTCGGGTACTATAGTGGTTATTTCCGTTGTCGTGTTCAGACGATTTTCAAAACGAACAAGTGGATATACCAGAGGGAACGTAACAAAATATCCAAACTCTGCAGGAGGTAAAGATGTGTGTGGATGTATCACAATGGACTTTGCTATGGACCAGCCTGCGGGATTAAGTGTTGTGTAGTACTAGTGTGAATGGAGAAATTGGGAGTTGTGTTTTACCTTAAAATGAAGATTGGAATCAACAGAATATGCACACATGATTGTGTCGTTTATTTCTACAGAATTGTTTAACTTGAACTCTACATATCAGATGTCTGTGCCAAATAAAAAACAACCCTATTTTATTGTTATGAAATGAACCAATTGTAGCACAGTTAACTAACAAAAAGGCAGCGATTATAATCCAACCCCCTCCATTCCCAACGAACGTGGCTGGGTTGTGAGAGAGCTGGATTAATTGGACGTTAATGACTTGCATAGAACTATTCTTTCTGTCTCTGTCACTGTCTGAAGCGTTACTTAATTAATAAGACTAGTTTTAAAATGTTTACAGGGTATCATATATTCATTTTCCTCCACTTCGCCGCATTAAAGACCAGGATTTACTTGAACAACATAATTTCCGTTTGACGTTAGATGGAAGGTAGAATATGCATGCTTAACACTGAATAATTGCATGATCATGACTCTTGGACAGCTCAATATTAACAAAAGAGTTGTCACAGCATATAATAAATTGTAGTCGCTTGTATACATTTTCAAACTTAAAGTGTCGGCTTGTGGTATTATCAGTATTAAATATATTAAAAGGATAGACGGGTAATGTACGACCCTTAAGTAGGGACTCACTCAGAATTACACACGAAAAATAAATATATCATATTTCAATGTTTTTCATACAACAGATAGGTTGATTTTAACTGTTTGAAACTATGCTGTAATGAATTATACGGAGATATAGATATCAATCCAGTATCTTACTGGAGCTGACAACACAACCCCGTAATTAACTGTTCGTGCTTACTGCAGTGTATATTACAGGACGATCTTAAAGTCAGATGGCGGTAAAGTGGTCTTCAGTGTAGCATTTCTGCTACACTAGATGAAGACATGTGCGTTGACTTGCTTTTGTATACAGGTTGCCCTGTACAATCGGGTGCAAATCACTGTAAAAAGATAACCCATTATTATCGAACCCGAGGCGATTAACATTTTCGGACAAGCCGACATCAAAGACGGAATATGCACATTATTCAACCATATGCATATTACTGGCAATTTGTTCAAAAGTCATCCGAGATTCAGTTTATACCTATGACTGGTGGATGATAGAGACGAGTTTCGTACGCAATGTTGTGTTGTACACATTCTGCATTACATGACACGAGCAACGATATTCATTTCTATAGTAAAACTAGTATTACTTATATTTTATTTATCTAATTCATATAATTCATTTATTTTTCTTTACCTCCCCTTTTTGTTTCAATAGTAAATAAAATCAGTTTGAATTGCCATCGCTTTTACCCCTTTTACACTAATATGAGGCCTAGAAAGACGAGACAGCTGACTGTGACGGTGTAATTCGTTTTTTGCATGCTGTATCGATTGCAAATTGTAAAGGTATAATCACATGTGTTTGTCGCACGTTTATCTCACAGTAAAGTATAGTTTAATACAAGATGTACATGTTTTGTAGTCATTGACTTTCACACACACCATGTTATAAAAAATTGTCTCGCATAGAACAGGCATAATCCAATATGACATCACGTTGATTAACGAAGGTCAGTTGTATGGAAAATCTACATTTATATTTTGTTACTTGCATAACGGACTGAATGTTGTGATTCCTCCAATAGCGACATTGAGAACGGTAACTGGCTTTAAACTCCGTGTATTATAGATAATGCTAAAAAACGCTTTTTGTAAGGTAAACAAAACTGTTCGTCATTCAAGATCTGTCAGCTGTAATACATTTCAGAAACATATTTCTATTTTGTGATAACAAAAATATGAATAATTGAAAAAAACAACTTACCCACATGACTCAGTATAATAACGACTACTCCGAAAGGTTGCATGTTCCTAAATCCAAAACCGTAGCGGCTATTTTGTGGAGGATAAGGACATATCACAGCATGATACTGTTCATTACTGCTGTACGATTGTCTAGTGTAAGTATGTTTTGAAAAGATATACGCAGTAGTATATAGGTGTCTGGATGTCTGCGTCCTTTTGTATCCATTCCAGAGCGTTACCAATACCTACATACAATATAGCGAGTGTCAATTAGGTATATATATATATACTAATAAAGAATTGGGTCAAAGGATTATTTTCAGTGCCGTTTAAGGGCTTCCATTTAAATTGTCTATTATGTGGTGCTGTCATTTATCTATAGAAAACATGTTTATCTATAAAACAAATATGATACAATCATTAAGACAGGATCAGTTTTGGACTCAAGAGGACACTGGTCACGGGTCACCTGGTAATATTTCCGTGTGAAATAATTTTTATTTCACGTAATCATATAGAATGCATCATTAAAAAATGACAAGCGATATATATTTCGCTAATTGATTTTATGAAATTTCTCATTTATTTTCTCCCCATGTTTTTTTTCTTTTGACGCATTGAAAATTATTTTTCAATACAACATGTTTAAACGTCTATCATCGTTTAACAATGTGAAATGAAAAAGTCATTTGGAAAATACAAGGCGATGCTTTGAAAACACTGGCAAATGTTTCGGGAAATGAAACATGCCTGAACCTTATGCCGACGATGTGTTTCCGTTGTAATTATAACCAAGACAAGTATGGTATAGGTGCAGTTTTCCATATTGATTCTGTTCTATTTTAATACGACAATCCGTCCACAGGCGTCGAGGATTTAATCGAACAATAAGTGAAAATAAAGCATCGGTTTCCCAATGGAATTAGTTTAAAGAAGTTAAAGTGTATGTCTAAAGAAACGATACATGAAATATAAACTTGATTTATTTTTTACGTCACTTTTGTTAACCATTCTTGTTGGCTCGGATGGTAGCGCGAAGGTGATTATAAAGTGGAAGGACACTGGAGTACCCGGGAGTATCCATGCAGTCAGGCAGATCATTTTACCCTAGACGTCCTTTTGAAAGGAGAATGCGCTGGAGTGTGAATTTCAATTGATACCTATCATGTTCCGTGTCCTTTTTGACCTTCATAATGTTTACTTGCTCGTATTTACTGCCCCTCCCGAGCGCTATCGAAGCCTCTTATCTACCTCTTGTGAACGTTGAGTTTGGACAATTATAGGTGCAACAAGGCCAACTTAATACAGACTTGTCAAAACGTTCCACTGCATTGCAAAGATGTTGCGGTATATGTGATGTAGCATTCAAGTGCGGTGGCACTATGAATGATACCATTGGAAGCACGGTCCCACTACAAACAGAACACAATACATCTCCAGCACACACGCAAGCGCGCACACATAGGGAGATATTAGCCATGTGGCATATGACTAGTAGTTCGCGTCTGATAAGGCAGCTCCTGCGAATTCCTCAAACTTGTATTGATTAATTTATATGCTAATTGTATTGATTGTATAAATTGTTTATCTATGTACTGTAAAGAGCTTTAGAGTGGTTTATTCTAACTAGATAGGGTGCTATAGCAAATGCTGAAAGCATTTTCAATTAGAAGATATTATTTGTTGTCTCTTTATAGCTTTAAAATACCATGGCAAAATTAGTTTAAAACAAAATGATTTAAAAATGATATAGGTATATCGTTTTCATACATAACTAATGTTCAGTTCACACACAAAAACATAATCAATATTTAAAGTTTGCCAGCGGGTCACTCTGGGACTATTATATGTAAGGTTCAACAGAAGAAACTGTTCAGTAAATAAACAGTAGAGTCCTTGAATAATTAATTTAATACGACGTTAACATTAGGAAACTGAATAGGGCAAAACTCAACGTACATGATATAAACACGTGTATTGTGATTATAACGTAGTGCTCAGGGTGAATGATGTTCCCTTCTATATAGAAGATGAAGCAACACAAAGCAGTTTTTCTGTCCTAGAATGCCCCACTATCGATTTCATGTGCTTTCTGGCCTCTGATTTGAACACTCATTATGATGCCCTGCTTGTGTAATTCCTATAAATTCCTGTATGGCAACACTGGTAAAGTTTATTCTTTGTAATGTAAAGATTCCGAGTTAGACCCCAGCTGTTTTCTAAGACAGCCTGGGGTTTTTTTGGGTTTTTTTCATATACTCAAAATTCAAACAACTACAATTCTGTCAAATGTGAACGATTGATTTTTATAAAATTATGAACTGATCTCGATAAAATATTTCATAATAGTGACCGTAATCATAAATTAACCTATTACAATTTGCCGGTACCCTTTACCATTAGTAGAAATGTTGGAACAAGAAATAAGTAAGTTGATACACGTTCCTCTCATTACACGATGAAGAATGACACCGGGTTTCTGATTTCGGTGTTAATATGTAACACATTATCATGATGAACAACCCCACCTCGTACAATTCCGTCTTTGCGTATTGCAGAGTTATCTTCTCTTGTGAGCAGGGATTGATTGTTACATCATTGGTTTGTGTGAGAAAATTACGTCGTTTTCTCAAACATTGATGACGTTACTCTCACAAACAAATGACGTAACAATCAATACCTGCTCACAAGAGAAGATAACTCTGCAATGCCCAAAGACGGAATTTTGACTTGACAGCAACATCCCTGTAAGTCCGGAATTGAGGAACGAATATAATTGATGTTGCACACTGCATGTTATAAGAGGCAACTAATGTGATACTCTCTAAGTATGGAATTTGCCTTTGTGCCTCTTCCGGGGGGGGGGGNTTTTCACCCCTATGTAACTTTAGTAGACTATCACGCATTGATATGGATATGGTCTACAGTGGTGAAAGGATTAATGCTGAACGTTCGCCTAGGCGAGAAAAGCAGTTGGTTGTGTCACCAAGCCGGGACAAGTCAAGTCAAGTTATCTTTATTTATAGCCGGTACATTTATAAAAAAAAGGCAACAAAAGCCTTTTAAGACTTTTACAACCGACTGTATGACAAATGCAATTAATAACAATAAAAACAATTGAAATCGTATCACATCAAGCTACAGTACATACACTGTACTTATTAAATGAGTGGATAAATTAAGAATTATTTCACAGAATAACATTGCAGTTTATAGTAATATCACAGTCATACATATGTATAGTAATTTATAATGCTGCAATCTAAAACATAAATTTACAGATATCAAATGAGCACTTGGATATCACACCAGTGTTACTAACCCCCGAGACATGACACTGTCGTTACATTTAATTAATAAGTTATATTATAGTATTTCAGATACATATAATATATGTTAGACCGTTTCAAAGTCATAATTAAACAAATTGCCACTGGCTATGTGATGATGATAATAGAAGCTCTATCGGCACATCTGTTACCATTCCAGTATGATGTGAGTTTTTAAAAATCTATAAAAGAGGTAGCTGTCGGACAAAGAATTCCAAATAGTAGCAGCAGTAGTACAAAAGTACCGCTTTTGGCACAGGGTCATTGAGTGCAGTCTCCTATATAATCCTTACCACCTCCCTGCCCCCCCC
>NW_018405708.1:111557-111983 GCF_002113885.1 Mizuhopecten yessoensis
TGATGGTTGAAGTCCCTGCGGCGGCGGTGGTGGTGGCGGTGGCGGCGGCAGGGACTTCAACTATCGCCGCCGCCAGGATGAGCAACTTGACAACAACTACAGCAGCAGCAGCAACGCAGCAGCAGCAGCAACAATCCTACATAGACATTATGAAGCAGCCGGGCTACTTGACAACAACTACAGCAGCAGCAGCAGCAGCAGCAACAACAACATCAACAACAACATTGTTTGGAACCGGTTTGAGTATTTATAAACGTGATGCAATCGGACCGCTACAAACAGATGCAGTCAGGAAAAAACCCAATACATGAGAACCCCCTATGACATCATCGATCGGTACCCCCCTCGTATATAGGTTATCGCTATAAATAGATGCAGACAGGAAAACCCCAAATAAATGAGAACCTGCCTGTGACGTCATCGATC
>NW_018405708.1:112330-123454 GCF_002113885.1 Mizuhopecten yessoensis
CAGGGAGGTGGTATGAATTATATAGGAGACTGCACTCAATGACCCTGTGCCAAAAGCGGTACTTTTGTACTACTGCTGCTACTACTTAGAATGCTTTGTCCGACAGCTACCTCTTTTATAGATTTAAAAAAAACTCACATCATACTGGAATGGTAACAGATGTACCGATAGAGCTTCTATTATCATCATCACATAGCCAGTGGCAATTTGTTTTATTATGACTAAGGGGGTGCCAGGGAGGTGGTAAGGATTATATAGGAGACTGCACTCAATGACCCTGTGCCAAAAGCGGTACTTTTGTACTACTAGCAGCTAAAACGCTAAAACTGTTTGCCCCATATTCATATTTAACAGTCCTTGTTCTGGGGACATCAACAAGTCAATGTGTAACTTAAAGAGTAAGATGAGGGTTTCTCATGGAGAAAATCTTGTAAAAAACAATTTCTATGGCTACAAGTGTAAGCCTTTTGATATGAAGGGTAGAAAAACTTCCTTTTCAAGAAATGTCTCGTAACTTGAGCTGAACTTTTGATAAACACATTTTAACGCTCTAAACGGATTTTTTTTCAAGCTTCTAGGAGTTTGATTTTGAGCAAAAATGCCATACCAAAGGACAGAAATTTAAATTTGACAGGATAAAGGCGTAATAAATGGCCCTGTGCCCCTCTCAGTTAAGATACCTCCCGAGGTACCGAAGTACATTTATCTTCCTAGATGCTTTTAAGCATATGTTTTTAACATGTATCAAAATTAAGAATCTATTGTAACTCCCAAAAGTTTTACGGCCTCCTCACAATCAATTACAATATTGCCAATATTTAAAATAGTATGTTCTTTATTGGCCTTTTTTCCAATTGCAATTGCGTGAAACCTGTCAGGGTTTGCCTTCATCCTATTTTCTTTGAACCTTTTATCAAAACCTTGCTCTCTCTTTCTAAAATATCTTTGACGACGGACATCTCACTATGGGTACTTGACAGTGTGTTGACATACCTATTAACGTCCTATTCAAAGCTAAGGTCATTTAAGGACGTGCCTCCAAGTGTGTTGTGCATACGTACATGTGTTTATGTGTGCTGGAGGCAGGGTATATTGATGCATGTGCCTCCTTCTAATAGCGCGGATCTGATGCTGACTTTATAATGCCATTCTTATACCACGCACAGCATTCCGCCCGGTCATATTATACTGACAACGGGTGAACAAGTTGTTGCCCTTACCCTCAATGCTGAATGTTAAGGAAGGCATCTTTGCCTTTCACACCTGGGCGAACGTTCAACATTCAAGCCAAAAGTGAGGCCGGTACATTGCCAAGCAATGCGCTAGTACATAAAAAGTATCCTATATCCCTAAATTTATATAACTAGTGACGGCAGTCGAATTTTTAGTGGCCATCTTCAATTTTGAGACTTAAAGTTTGTTAGCACTATTCCACAAAGTAATGAAATTTCACGTGAATGTAACAATGATCCCAAGTAGAGCTATTTAATAAAAACGAGTCGAACTTGCTCTAGTCTCCCAAACTTTAGATTTCATATCACTGCACCTTGAAGTTGGTCAGTATACATTAATTGCATTAACCTTACCACGGACTTAAGCGGGTAAGCTTTAGAATGGAAAGTGTAAAAAGAAATGTTTAAAAAACAGTTTCCCTGTAGGTCGTTAACTAAAAAAACATTTTGAGAGAAACAATTAGGTTAGTTTCTTGTCTAAAACCAAGTTGGATTTTGTAGAAACATATTTGTGAACAAATAGCAAAGCATTCAGTCTGTACATGTGTCGAATGCCGCGAGAAAAACCAAAACAATCTTATCGCGAATCACAGATTATATCACGCCGGGTAACCTCTGACGTAAACCTCGCTATATATATATATACGAACGCACCCTTCACATTTCACCGCCGCCATGTTGGTTCGCCGAAAAATCCGCCAACACTTGAACTAAAATGTATTGAGGTATTCTGTCAGGTTTGTATGTGTTCGTGTTTTGTAATCGATGTGTAACCGTAGATCATATACATATGTTAGTTATTACCACCCAATTTAATGACAAATGTAACGAAAAGGGACATATTGACGCCTAGATTAATTGTATGCGTGACAAATTATCGAACTTGTTATACACCCTTTTCTTCCGCGTGATAGTTTTACGGTAGCTGTCGTTGTTATTGGTAATGTCATAGAACATACCGCTTAAAGAAGGCAACGACACAAAAGATGTCTGTTTGTCACAATATTTGATATGAAACAGGTCGAAAACTTGTCACCAAGATCGTTCAGACTGTCAGTGTCACACAAAATGAGATTATAATGACACGTATGATAAACTATCAGGAAGGTGCTCAACCAAACACTTCCCACTGCCATTTTACCTCATGATCATGATTCGCACCATAACAAAGAATCCCTTACGGTAAAAGGTTCATGACTTTTACATGAAAGTATTAATCAGCTTACGAGTAACACAAACATGCATTCGTTGTAAATATGAAACTGATCTATGATATCGCGTTAGAAGGGAGACAACTCTAGTGTTAAAGTTCAACAAGCCCCCTAAAAGATGTTATAGTCACCCTAAATTTCAACCCTGGTAACCGTTAGTCATATTTAAAGACCTTATTAAAAGTCGGAATATATATATGTAATTTAAATAGATTGAATGTGTAGATTAGCTATGTAATCAATAATAAAATAAATTGCAAAAACTTAAAAGCTTCAAGACTTAAAAAACTTAGAAGCTTCAAGACAGCACTACAAACTGAAACAATATAAACTAAAAGCGCACTCCTCCAACCCTGGAATTTATACTCAAACTTGAGGTCTTCCAGTAACATACAGATACAAATAAGGCATTAATGTTGATGTCTTAAAAATAGCACACCAGACTTATAAACATATGTCAGTCTTCTCTTCACTCGTGTAAAAATACTACATAGACTATAAATATCCATTTGCCATCTAGCCTTAGGCACTGCGAGCAGTCAGCATTTAATATTGCAGAAATATACATGATGCATACGAAATACAGATGTATAAAGGCACAATTGACAAAGATGTGTCGCCACAAACATTCGCTAACAGAACTCGCTATCTGTTATTCAAAAATATCCTTCTCCATCTTAAACCAAACCCCCCCTGAAACCTGTGTCCTATTGCCGTCTGGCAATAATAAGGGTGGGAGAACTAATACAGCCCATTGCAGGATGGTCTTAGGGGCAATGCTGGACCTGCATTAAATTTCACATGTATTTATCAATTATATATGTCTGCCAATACAAAAACTACAAAACAAATAAAACGAAACTATACAACCCTATCTCTATTTTCCGAGAATAAATAAAAAATGAAATTAATTCACAAAAAATGTGAACCCCAATACCAACTTCGCATATATCTAACACCCTGAACTCTATAAATACCGGACCTATGCTCGGTTTCTGACTAGATAATGCCTGTACCGAGAACTTGACCACGCGATAGCGCCATGAAGACAAACAATTAAGGAAATGTACAAAAATCATAGTAAAATGTCCCAGTAACATATTTTTCTGGTATATATGTGTGAAGCCATATACCTATGATCATAAAAACTAAATAAACTTCAAATAAAGTGTCCTTTCTTAATATTTAATGTTATCAAATAGCTAGACATGTTATAAACAGTGTTTCAATGTTTATAACATCATGGAATGCTATCAAATGGCACATCATCGAAAGTTAATTTATTGATCAAGAGTATATAGTGTTTGTTTTCTTATTTTAATTTATAATCTGCTAAAAGATGTTACCAGGGGATTTAATCATGATTTTAGTGCTTTCGCATAGCAATATCTATCTTGATTTGAGGTCGGAATTCCTCTCAACAGCTAGTATATAGTAGATATAGTAGAAGAGAAATTAAGCTCTGCATGACGTACAAATTGTATATAAATAAACTTTGAATTATATGTCATTTCTTAGCACTCAGTTGGGTCGTTAAAGAGATTGACATGTTTTTAACTTTTAAACTTTATTTATTTTACAACAAATATGAAACATGTTATTTCAACTTATATTAATCACTGACATGTTAATTATAATAAGTCTGATTAACTATTTTTATGAAGACGTCAGCCTTAATGACTTATTAACGACTATGTTAACCTGCTTATGTACAATTCTAATAGCCAATGTACAATTTTAATATATTCAAATTACAAGTGTACATATGTAAGTTTCAATTTTTTAATTGAGGTCTTTGAATAGGACTTATCATGGGGAATAACATTTAGGGTGACTACAGCATCATTTAGTAGGCTAGCTTGTTGAACCTTAATTTTATGAGATATGTAACGAACATTGGTTTCTATCTAATTACTCATAAACTCACACACCAAGTTAAGGAGACGGCCACATCTAAAACAATTTTCAGATATACAGAAGACTGCTGTAATGTTTGAAATATTGTCTTGTGTACTACCAATCTATACTATGAGCAGGTTCGTCGTATGTACAGCAGATACATTTGAAATAACAGAATTCAAAAATAGCATTGTACATGTAAGCAGGGGTGGGGTGTCAAACGCTGAAAGGCTCATCCACCCGTGCCCAGTGAAGTATAATCTTTCCCCAAGACACACAAGAAATACTAAAACTTTCTGAAGTAATACACTAGTAAGATTTTTTTTTTCTTTTGACATTTCAATATTTCTCTTTCACCATGCACAATACACTATGTTTTGCAGGCATGTAATGCTCTGCTATGCAGTGCTCTCGTTAAAAAGTGATAACACTTTAAATAAGGCCATATTAAATAATAAATCTTGTGTTTCCGCTAACCCTACCTACCCTAGATTTGTGTGCCTACCCTAAAGTTTGTATTGGCATTAAGTGACATGCACTGTTCAAGTCAGAACTCTGGACTTATATAAGCATAGTAAAAATATTTTATTTCCAAAATAGAAATGTACCTACCTTATTTTTTTCTGAGGATGAGAGGGGAAACACAAGTATTTTTTTTGTCCAATATATTTTATTCATAATAAGTTAATATTTAAAAGTTTTGCCAATTTTGCCCATTTAAGACCCAGTGTCTGTTCCAAGCCTCTTGTCGTGCATGCTATTAATTCTTTAACTTAATTTGTAGAACACTTTTACAACTGAAGTATTGGTACGGAGACAACAGTGGTATGGATGTTTGCAGTATGAATGCACAAGGCGATCTACAGCCCACAGTTGTACCAGATCACAGTATTGGTACCGACATATGGACAAGTTTGGTAATTATATATATAAGTGCAGTGTACCATCAATGTATGTACTATATTTACAGTCTGCTCTTAAACTGATGACATTATTGGTAGGGTTGACTTAATTTTCACTTCATAGCTTAACCACAGAGCATGACAATTTTCTGAAGTAATGCTGTTCAATTTTTCCAAAACTGAAACAAAAAGTGTGATGCCAAAACAGAAGATAATATGGGTGGCATTGACATCTGTATATCCAGGCTTTCAACAAAGTATGCAAGTAGTAAGACCAAAGATATTTTTTTACGGTTCCCCTTCTTATCCTAGGTTTTTGTGCCTACCCTAAGGTTTTTATTTGCATTAAGTGATAGACCCTGTTAAAGCGAGAACTCCTGTTCTATATTAGCATAGTAAAAATTAAAAAAAAACCCATTCCCTACCTACCAACCCCAATATTTTTCAAGCAGAAAAAAATTTTTTGGGCCTAATAGTGTACTATATTAAAAAATATTCAAAACAGACTCTTATTATCTATATGAATACATCTTTGCAAAATTAAAAGTGCAAATTAACTTGTTGTCTGATAACAAAATTAGCGAGAAGTGTTACGCTATTCTCAATTTTTCCACATGAGTCAATGAGAGTTGGACAGTTATCTTTTTTTACTTACAGACTGAGATGTTGACGGCAACTGGAAAGGAGTTTGTGGTGCTCACAGCAGACAGGAAGTGTAGAGAAGGCACCACATTCGGTTCAACACTTGGTAGCATGTTCCTGGATAGGAACTCCGATATCCTGACAAAGTTCATCAACTTCTCTGCAGGTGATTTTGACAATTTCTTAAAGTGTTGCTTTCGTGATCAACTGTGCTGTTGATTATACACAGTGAATACAGTGATAATTACATATTGTCAATATTGTTCCATATAAAAAATATAAAGTTTAGATGTTTAGAGAAGTCAATTGTCATATAGGTAGATGCCTAGTTGTTTTATATAGATGTAATAGGACGAGAAATAGTGATAAAGATAGTGCCATTGCTGGGGCTCGAACCCGCGACCCTTGGCTCTCCAGCCTGATGCTCTACCGCTGAGCTAAAGGGAAATTTTCCACAGCTGACGCTTGTAAGCAATCTAATTAATCCACATCTTTTACATAGATATGCATGATTATTATTCCATTGACCCCTGACATTCTTTTGTTATTATTTTAGAACACTACTCACTGGCAGATGGAATTCAGATATCGCACGATACCTATGTCACTGAGAATAAACACCTTGACATCTCTGACCTTGATGCTGAAGGTCAAGGCCACAACACTTTGCCTGGCCCTCTAGTGAAGCATCTCATTGACCAGGATTACAAACCTATAAATGACATTGATGTTCACCAAACAAATGAAGAACTTACAATTGTCAGCATTCCTGACAACAGGATGGAAATTGCTGGTGATGAGATAGTTAATTTAAATTCTAATGTTTGTACTGTTGAAGAAATGGAGGAAGGTGAAAGCAATGAAAACATTGACGAGTCAGATGAAGTAGGAAAGTCTACAATGAACAGCAATAAACTAGACAAGAGAAAATTAGAAAGTCAGAATTTATCTAAAATGAAATCTCCAAAATTACAAAAAGGCAGGAGGACATTAGCAAAGGAAAAACAGAGAAAAATCAGCGATAGAACAAAGAAAGTTGACACTCAGGATGAAGTTGCAAACAATATCAGAAGATCAAGACGACTAGCTGGAGCAAGGAACTCTAAGTTTGGGAGTCGGACAAGACAGACTGCTAGGCAAGGCAGAAAAAGGGATCATCCTGACAGTTCTCGATCCGAGGGAGGAGATTCTGAGAACTATGACCATGCAAAGATGGAGTGTCCCGCATGTGGCACTTTATTGGCTAATCAGAACAATTTCGTAAAACATGTATTGTCAGATCATCGATTGGAAAAGAAAAGCAGAGCTAACTCAAAGAAAATTTCATGGACAGTGGACAGCAAAAACTGTCCAGTATGTGGTCAGTTTGCAGAACCTGATGGTGTGAATTCACATATTTTTGTTCATTGTTCTGATGTGCTCAAGTATCCCTGCAATAGATGCCCATTTGTGTTTTTAAAGAAGAGTAAACTAGTCGATCACCAGGTACAAGAACATCAAGGTATTAATGCAGACCTGGCTGAACCACATCACGACGGAAAAGAGGAGAATGCACCTGATCAATATGGATGTCAAGAATGTGGTCTGAAGTTCACCACACAAAGATGTCTCCAGGAGCACATGGTCACCCATGACAACAAAAAATCTAAAAAGTTGGACTTGGAATGCCGTCAGTGTTCTTTGCATTTCAAGAATCGATCGTCATTTAAAAGACACATGAAGAGTCATACAGATGAGAATGTCAACAAGTGCAATATCTGTGAAGACGAATTTAGTCAGAAGGAGGATCTCAAAAACCACATGTCGTCGCACCAGGGGGACGACGGTAAACCATACAAATGTGAAATTTGTGAAAAGTCATTCAAGTCGCGCAGTGGCAAGAGAATGCACAAGTTATTTTCACATGGGGACAAGGGACTAAGCAAATATGGCAAGGACAAGTTTGAGTGTAGATTTTGCGGGGGAATACTTGGGTCCTATCACACACTGGTGCGTCATGAAGCCAGACACGAACAGGACAACGAGAGCCAGATACAGAAGATGGGGAGTCTCATGGAGATGGCCACATGCAAAGTAGTGTCTGTCGAGGAATTACGTGTAAAGGACCCAAGTTCAGGTCAAGAAACTGACACAAGAGACGTTTCTAATACAGCTAATCCAGAAACGGATACAGGCAGTAAAGTGGAATCTGTACCGGAGTCAAACAATGCAGTAAAATCTAATGTTGAGAGCCTTGAGAAGGACGCCAGCTCTGTAATGAATACAGAGCTAACTCAGAGTATTGAGCTCACAGATGCACCAGACAGTGAGGGAACGTACAACATGACCTCAAATCATTCAGATGGGAAGAAAAAACGAAAATTTGATTGTAAAATATGTCAATTGGATTTTCCGTCCCAGCTATTTTTGAAAGAACATAAAAAAATCCATGTCATTTCTGGAAAATCTCCATATGCTTGTGACTTGTGTGGGAAAATATTTTTGAGGTCCCTGTCCTTGTATAAGCATCGACAACTTCACGACACATCCGGAAAGTTCACGTGTAAGACTTGTCTGAAGCAGTTTAACTCCATAGAGAGTTTACGGAGACATGCGAAGAATCATCTAGACGTGAAACCGTTTATTTGTACTGTCTGTGGGAAAGGATGTACAGAGAAACGTAATCTGGATACTCACATGTTAGTTCATACTCAGAAAAAGGAATTCATTTGTGAAGTTTGTGGCAAGGCATATCGTACCCAGCAGCAACTGAAGGAGCATCGTTACATTCACACGGGTGAACGACCTCATAAATGTAAAGTATGCAAGATGGCTTTCCGAAGCCAGGATGTGCTTCGAAATCACATGGCTCTTCACAGCGAGTTCAAGAAGTTCATGTGTCACACATGCGGTAAAACATTCCGACAGCAGTCGTGTCTTATAACTCACCAGCATACACATTCCAATGAACCCACGCATGTGTGTAACGTATGTGGTCAGGGGTGCAAGTCGTCTGGTGCTCTTAACTCTCATTTTGTGTCATTCCACTTGAAACCGGAGGATGTTGCATCCTATAAGTGGTCGGTGCATGTGTGCGAAGTGTGTAATAAGATGTTTGGGGAGAAACAAGACCATGAGCGACACATGCGTACGCACACAGGGGAAAAACCATATCAATGTGAAATATGTCAGAAAACGTTTGCAGACAAGAGCAATCTTCGCTCACACATCCGAAATCACAACGGTGACCGGTCAAAGAAATGCCAGACCTGTGGTAAAGGATTTATGTTTAACCGAGACTTAAAGAAACACATGGCATCACACAATAACAAAATGCGAGTCCCTCTGTTAGACAATCTGACTGTGGAGACAACACTGCAAGAAACTATTGTGCCTGCTGTCGACAACATTGTGACTGTCATCACTCAAACTGATGCTCTGCCTCACGAGTCACATGACCAGCTAGTCCCTCCTGTGTCGGGATCATATGAGATGGTGACCGCATCGCTACCACTGGGTAGTAATTTAACGGCTAATCTGCCACCTATGAACGCAGAAAACATCAGTGCTTTATCACTGATGCAGGAGGCCACCATGGTTCACATGGGAGTGTACAGTAATACAGGGGATTTAACTTGGCACTCACTGTAGTGTATGTATTACAGTATTATAGGCAATCTAACATGACGCTGTAGTGTATAACAGTGTTATATACAATCTAACGTGACACTGTAGTGTATAACAGTGTTATATACAATCTAACGTGACACTGTAGTGTATAACAGTATTATAAACAATCTAACGTGACACTGTAGTGTATAACAGTTTTATATACAATCTAATGTGACACTGTAGTGTATTACAGTATTATAATTATATAAACAATCTAACATGAAGCTGTAGTGTATTACAGTATTATAGGCAATCTAACGTGTCACTGTAGTGTATTACAGTTTCTACCACAATACACTGTGTAAACACACAGACTGTTAGATAAATATGAGTTATATACCACACGTGGTAAATGAGCTACACAAGTTTTGATTGGTGAAGAAGATGAACTTTGACCGGGACGACTTTTTCCTCACGTTTTTTGCCACAATCTGTTTAGTTTACGTCGTCTGCTGTCAACATTCGACAACTGTTGGTGACTTTGTGGGGTTATGCGGAAAAGGGGGTTATTAAGGCAATATTAAAAGAAGATGATACTTAAAGATTTGATCGCTAGTTTCAGGCAAAATTGCTACAGACGCTCAATATCGTTTCAACGTCACCCTGTCGCGTGTCCAGGTCGTGAAACCAAAACACGATCTGTCACAGTCACAGTGTTGGAAAATATTTCGTTCTCCTAACGTCCCGTTATCGCTATTTGGACGTTCTGACTATGTCTGAACTGTCACTATAAACGTCAACCATAGAACCGACACGAAGAAACGTAGGCCTATGTTTTTGGACATTGACAGCGATAAGTTCGTCTTCATCACTTGGCGGGAGGCAGACCTCGTACGATATGCTTACGCGCATATAGTCTGTAGTTAATTTACATAAATTAATGCAATACTGCTACTCCCAATATTTAAAGTCATTCATCTATTATATTTTTTCATGAAGTGGTTGCCGAAACATTTATTTTGACAATTATTAGATTTGTAAAAAAAAAAAGCCATTTTTGAATATTAATGAGTGACTTTTTACGTATGGGTTATATCACTACACCAGCCTTGTCAACAAACACATGTGCATATGTTATTTCCGACTAATCATGAGATTGTGGTAGAAACAGATCACAAGACTCGTGGTTGTGGAGTATGGTATTTATTTCACTCTCGTTAGTTAATTTTCAAAAGTTACAGAAAGACACTCGCTAAAGCTCGTGTTATTTGTAACTTTCGAAAATTAACTAACTCGAGTGAAATAAATACCATATTCAACAACCACTCGTTGTGTAACCTCTATATTATAGGCAATCTAATGTGCCACTGTAGTGTATAACAGTATTATAGGCAATCTAATGTGACACTGTAATGTTTATATAGTAATACTGAAGATCTAATTTGACACTGTATTGTTTATACAGTAAAACTGAAGATCCAATGTGACACTGTAATGTGTATACAGTAATACTGAAGATCTAATGTGACACTGTAATGTTTATACAGTAATACTGAAGATCTAATTTGACACTGTATTGTTTATACAGTAAAACTGAAGATCTAATGTGACACTGTATTGTTTATACAGTAAAACTGAAGATCTAAT
>NW_018405708.1:126541-166406 GCF_002113885.1 Mizuhopecten yessoensis
AGTAATACTGAAGATCTAATGTGACACTGTAATGTTTATACAGTAATACTGAAGATCTAATGTGACACTGTAATGTTTATATAGTAATACTGAAGATCCAGTGTGACACTGTAATGTTTCTATAGTAATAATAAAGATCTTATGAGACACTAATGTTTATATAGTAATATTAAAAATCTAATGTGACACTGTATTGTTTATACAGTAATACTGAAAATCTAATGTGACACTGTAATGTTTCTATAGTAATACTGAAAATCTTATGAGACACTGTAATGTTTATGCGGTAATACCAAAGATCTAATGTGACACTGTAATGTTTATCAGTAATACTGAAGATCTAATACGACACTGTAGTGTTTATACAGTAATACTGAAGATCTAATACGACACTGTAGTGTTTATACAGTAATACTGAAGATCTAATGTGACACTGTAATGTTTATGCAGTAATACCAAAGATCTAATGTGACACTGTAGTGGTATACAGTAATACTGAATATCTAATTTGACACTGTAATGTTTCTATAGTAATACTGAAGATCTTATGAGACATTGTAATGTTTATATAGTAATACTGAAGATCTTATGTGACACTGTAGTGTTTATACAGTAATACTGAAGATCTAATGTGACACTGTATTGTTTCTATAGTAATACTGAAGATCTAATGTGACACTGTAATGTTTCTATAGTAATACTGAAAATCTTATGAGACACTGTAATGTTTATATAGTAATACTGAAGATCTTATGAGACACTAATGTTTATACAGTAATA
This sequence comes from Mizuhopecten yessoensis, assembly GCF_002113885.1. Taxonomy (NCBI): domain Eukaryota; kingdom Metazoa; phylum Mollusca; class Bivalvia; order Pectinida; family Pectinidae; genus Mizuhopecten; species Mizuhopecten yessoensis. Next base: position 127,322 of record NW_018405708.1, read on the forward strand.
CTGAAGATCTAATGTGACACTGTATTGTAACGTATTTAGTTTTACAGGACATTTTTTGTGTTCCATACAGGAGATTACTTTGTCATTTTCTGTAGTGCAATGTGTTTGGTATTGATGGGCAAATAGTTTTAAAAATTATTCACTTTATAATTGGAAATAATAAACCATTTGATGATTGATTGCATAATCAGTTTGCCATTATATGTGACTGAATATCCAAAGAAAGTGAGAACTCTATAACCGGTTCTTTAAAATTTATAATGAATATATTTCCAGTGTTTTTATGCAGTTTTTTTCTCTTTTTTTCTTTCATCTCTACCAATAATGTCATACAAATTATCTCGGTGTATATATACTTGTATACATTTGACACTTTGATTTCAAAAATGAACTGATTATATTGATTATAGAGTTTGAGATGAATAAGCGAAATCAGAAAGGGCAAACCAATACATTTTTGATTAGAATCGATCATATACGTGTTTGTAAAACAGATCAAATCACCTTGTAATTGATACAATTATTACAATAATTGTGTAAACAAGTTATGTTCATAAATTATTCTAAAACTATTCCTGTAATAGGTCCTAGCTTGTTATCAATGTTTTGTTAATGTTGTTTTGACATTTCATAAATTTGATGTTTTTAGCGAGTGTTTAATGTATTGAAATGGATTGAGCCATAGGTGTCAACCTCTGAAACTTCCAATGAGGCAGATCTCCCTCATTCCATATCTGAAATAGCTAGGGGTTAAGGCTTTTGTGTCCAGGGAGGAAGTCTTTGCAGCACAAATTTCAGATTGTTGAGCAAACAATAATGACTGCATTATGAAATTTGAAAATAAAATAAAAAACTAAATAATCTCATATGATCCGAACATTTTGTAAATTGGAAATACTGTATTAATTACATGTACTATATATCTGGGGAAATGTGTTTTCTTAATTCAGTGGCTTTCTAGATCTGGAGCCCAAATAATGTATACTTGTAAACTGGAATTATATGACATTGTAAATCTTACATAAAATCTATCAATCTGGTTCAGTAATTACATGTGTAACTCGCTGTATTATGCAAGATACATATTTTAGCGTTGACTTGAATCCACTGAGGCCAAACAAAAAAATAAAAGTGTGTCCTGCATGTAGCATGTTTAAAAAAAATATAGGAAGGTTTGATTTTAATATAGATAGATAAAACATTTGCTTTTTATAATGATTTCATATGGTAAATATTGAAGGGATCTTGACTTTTACACTGTTTCTTTGAACTGACAAAGTTTAGGGTATCAAGGCAGTAAAATTAAGGGTTGATAGGGTTACAGGAAACATAAAATATTTTTTGCTTGGCCTGATTGTTGATGCTGAATAAAAACAATTTAACAAATACATTTTTTCCTCATGGTCTTTATTTGAGCATGAAGAATTAGACTTGATGTGTTATGTAGTCGTTTTGGTACCAGAAGTTGATCTTTTTTAATTTGTAGACAAGATTTAACTATCTCTGGTGTATCTACATCGCTTTTAAGAGTTGCAAAAAAATACATTTATTTATGTAGTTGTCCTGTAGATAATTAGGTGTAATATAACCATAAGCATGCATGAAAGTTTTCATATTTAAATAGAGGTCATGGAAGGTACATGTAACCTGCCTCTTAGCTGGGGACAAGCCTATATTAGCTGGACCAAATTAAGTTTGAAATGTGACTCCATAATAAAAGCATTGTCATTTTTTCTCTACTTTCACCTATTCAGAACAAAGCACAGTCAACTTAGTTTTCAAATTAAACTCATGTGAAGGCTGCCTCGATTTTCTTACATCCCTCCATCTCAACACACTTTTTAGCCCATCATCATCAGATATGGTAGGCTGATCAAATTGCCCTTGGTCTGTGGTCCATCCTGACATATTGCTATTTCTCAAGAAGTACTGGACAGATCTTTTTCGAATGACATATAAACTGAAACTGGTCTAAAAAACCTAGATTGCCACTGGCTGCCTTCTTGGATTTTGACATTTAAGGTTTGTTTTTGCTATTTCTCGAGAAGCGATTGTTGGATTTTTCTTGTATTTCATGTATAGTTACCCTTGGTCAGTAGTGCATGTTACATTTTGAAAATGGTCAGAGGGAAATAAGATGGCTGCCAAGCAATCATGTCAATATTCTAAAAGTTCTAGATTGTCGTCACATTTTCTCAAGAAGTTGATGTCAGATCTTTCTTTAATTTCATATGCAGGTTCCTCTTGGTCCATTATTGTGGATGTATTACTGTGGTAGTGATCGGTAAAAAAAGATGGCCATCAGGCAGCCATCTTGGATTTTTAGAGGTCAAGTTTAACTTGTTCACCCCAACATATATAAACTGGTCTTGCCCAATCTTCTTTTTTGTTGGTGCAAATGTGACTTTAGGGGTAAATGGGTTACCAATTGATATTGCTATCTCTCAAGAAGTACATTGTACTTGTAGGATTTTTCTCAATTATTTCATGGTCCTTAGTTGCGCATCTTTCGTTTTGAGACTGATCTGAAAAAACAAGATGGCCACCAGTTTGACATCTAGCTTCCTCAAATGCCAGGGGTTACACTCAGTTACCAGTTTAGTTTAATTCCTTTGAAGTTGAATTTTAAATTGTTTCTTTGTAAGGACAGGTATCAGCCTGGTTATTGGGCAATTTTTTTTCCTGAAATCAACCAAATCACAAACTTTCTTTCTTCAATTTCGCCATCCCATATTCCAATGATGCAGAAAACGTAAGTGAACTTTACTGCTGGAATTTTAATTGTGGCCATCTTGGATTTTGACAATTCAAGTTTGTTGTTGCTATTTCTCAAGTAATAAACCATGACTTAAGTGTAGTGATTCAAACCTAGAATTCCTAATCTGGTGAAGAATGGGGTTACTCACAATACAGGGGTAATCCCAAACAGTAACCTAAACATTTGAAATATGACAAAAAGTTGAATTGCCTTTCTTTCATGTAAAATTTATAGTTAATGCTCTGTACTGCATTGGTCAGAAGGAGAGTGCAGATATTACTTGAGTTTGGTTGGAAAACCTCTGGTATTTTCACATGGACAACTCAAATGGAATTTAATTACTCATTGTGGGATATAATGAGGAAGTTAAAGGGTCTGTTTGGGGCCAATGAGCCTACTGAAACTTCATTAGTTAAATTGGTGCAATTGCCTCTTTGTGGTAGCGATAATCTGATGCCGACTTTATAGTGCTACCTCAATGAAATACCATGCTGAAGGCACCTATACAGCATTCTGCCCGAGCATGTTATACCGATATCGGATGAACCATACAGTTGTTGCCATTTCCCCAAATGCTGAATGTTGAGCAGGGAATAACAACTACCAATTTTAAGGACTGTGGTATGTCCTGGCATGGTAACCATTGCCCTTCTCACCTGGGTGAATGCGAAAGACTAAAGCCAAAATTGAGGCATGGCCAAGCATGTTGCTAGGAAATAAAAGATAGTTCGAAATATAAAGATCCCAAATATTGCAATGGGTGCAGCAGATTTATGTTGGTTGCTGTCATGACCCCAGTACATGGCACAAACGCAAATCCCTAATTCTGCAGGGGGTTCCTTCATAAGACGCCTCTTACGATCATACAGGGGATAACATCAGTTGTATTCTTTTCTCGATCCCCGACCTGCAGGAGAAGGTCCCGGGAAAATCAATGAAGAAGCGGCTGACCGAGGTTGTCAAGGTCGAGGAACCTTGATACCCTACAAATGATAAACCGATGTTGGATTAACCACAATATCAAGGAGTTGCTGGGTCAACCACGATCTAAGCCCAATTCGTACAAGCCGGTAAAAATCGAAATTGTAATTGCAGAGTGAAGGAAGCGACTTCAATGACCGATCCTGGAGTGGCCATTTTGAATTCGGATACAGTGGTGACAGTGATGACGGGGTTGATTGGTGAATCAGTCTAATTGGGAGGGATGCTTCGATGCAACCTCATGAATACTACGATCGCAGATTGGAGTTCAAACAAAGGGACCTAATTGACCGACCACCTTAGATACTCTGACGACTCGTCAGAACAAGCTAAAGCAGAAAAATGAGTCAGCTGTAATATCCATTCGAAGTTCTTGTTTGAATAAGTCAATCCAGACAGGTGAACCTGCTTCAGCATCCATTCAGACTTCTTATCTGGGTTAGAAGAGTACAATAAATCTCCTCGGTTGGAGCTAGTTTTGGTAATTCTTCGGACTTCTTGGCCGAAGGAACCACGAAGGAAGCCTGAGTCTCATAAAAAGGAAGTGCTCATTAAGTTTGTCCTTGAAAGTAAAGGATTGTTCATCCGAAACACCTTAGAGGAATGTGACCCAACCAAGCACCAGGATGCTCCAGATATCCACTGGAGACCCTCGAACTCCCTCCATTAGGGATAACAGTACCAGCATCAGAAGGGATAATAAGTGCTGCGTTATGGGATGTCTATGTTCTACTGACAATAAGCACTTTAAGGCACATGCCTTTAAGTTCCATGTTCCGGGAATATTTGATGAGACTGTCCTCCGTAGACGAGGTCTTGAGGCTCCGGAAGAGGGCCTTGCAACAGGTCGATACATGGCTGTTGAGACGTCCAGCAACCTGGAAGAGTTACTGGAATATGTAAGGATGCGGCATCTGATGACGAGTGCAGATAACTCCTCTATAGCTAAGAAACAAGCATGCACTGCTATGGAAACCCTTTGTAACGTCCTGAAGCTACATGACCAGATAAGTTTCAGCTGGAACCTCTCACCTCAGTAGCAGTGTGGAAGACACACATATGGAGAATGTTGTGGTACCTCATGTGTTCGATGCTCATTTCGACCTTGATCGGACCATACAGTGTATGCGATTACCATGGGATATCACTCTCCAGGCTGTGTTGGGTGAGGCTACTGTTGAAACGGGTTAAGAAGTGATACTAACTGAGACCTGTGCCTCCTTCTGTGATCCACAAACACAACCAGTCTGAGTCTTCTTCGTCTTCCTGTCGATATGCGGATTGCAGTAGGCCTTTACCCGAAGAACAGCTTTCAATATACATGTATCTGAGAGAAGGACAAGTGTCTTCGTCGGTTGAAGGAGTTCGTAAAGATACATAGAGTAGTGGCTGTCAGAGAGATTTGCTGAGACCACAGTGATCCCATGAAGAACTGGCGAGATTAAGTGCTTCACTGTCGGGGAATGGCTGAAGATAACTGAACTGATGGATACATACATCCATTACACCTTGTCATAAAGACGATACCAGCCGAGTAGATGATTTACTTGCACTGCTTCTCCGGCGACTAGTGTATCATTCTACAGTGGTCGGATGCGTTCCTTAACCTGTTTATTTGCTATACCCCGATGGTGAAAACATTTCGTGACAGCCAAATCAGTGCCTTGAAAAGTGTCAGGGATGACCGGTTTCTTTTGGAGATTAATGCTCCGTACTTCCTCCAAACTAGTTGTACGCCGCGGCGGAATTTGTGGCAACCCGATGGAGGTTCTTCTTGAGCGTACCACTGCAAATTCTTGCCATTTGTTTCAATCGAGGGTTGGCGGTTGCTAGATTTACTCTATATTGTCAAGTGGGATTGGGAATGCCCGACAATGATGGCCTAACAGAGGAATGCCGTGCTTGGTGCCTTCGGCTTTTTATTTCAGTGTGATAGCACTTTAAGTCGGCTTAGATCTGCGCTATCGCAAGGAGGCAAATACATCAACATGCAGTTGTACAAAAAAAATAAAACGTCATAATGATAAAGACGCTTGACTGATACTGCTTCCATTACAAGCGATAAACTGAATAAATAAAGGTCTTACTTGCAATTTTTCTTTGATATTTTGTCATTAACTTTCTTTGTGAACGTATTTTGTGGTAAGTCCAGATGAATACGTTACGAATAGATTATTTCTCTGACTTTTAGACAGATAATGACGATTTTAAAGCAAAGCAATAACAAAACCAAGCAGGGCAGTGGTCGTGACTACACGTACTCAATTGCACACTTTGAAAGATGTATGGCCAATGTTTTCACTTTTGATTTGACTAAAGGTACCACAAATAATATTGGTGAATCTTGCCATCGTGTCTTCAAGTCATAGATGTAAATGTTCAGGAAATGTAAAAAAAACTTGTTTTACAGGTTTTCACATAAGAAATATTGTATTTGTTTGAACGATTTTTAATTCGAAATATAAACAAATCCACACTTCTGCCAAAACGTGCCAGGCATCATTTAATTTTCACAGACAAGTTGTGGTGTTCTGCGTCATCACGTGTTTGCTCATTTTATCTTATTGGCAATGACCTGAACCCATGCACAGAGGTCACTCTACAAGGAAGAGAGCCTTTGGTTTCTCAAGTATTTAGTAGGTCATCTGAAATAATTGATGACCTTTTAGCAATGTCGTACATTTTATCAAAGAATCAATCAGCATTTACTATCATTTTTTCTCTCTTGGATGACATTGACTGCAAAGCTTGACAGGTTGGTTCAAAGGACAGTTTCTCAAAATCCATTCGTACATGGTCCCATTATCAAAACAAATAAGCGAATTACTCTATTGATGTCGTGTTATAGAGGAAGATTTCATAAAAAGTACAAAAATATAGGAAACCTTATCACACTTACCCATATCACATAACAGATACTGATCCCCCGTCCTGACACTGCAACATTGATGTGAAATGTGATGTGAATTTAACTATTATAAAGTGTTCTTTTATACTTTTCCTCTGAAATAGTACAGCTATCTATAGATGTTCTATAATCACCAGTGTAAAAATATCTTTGTACATGTATATGTTCAGTTAAAAAACAAATACATGTATTTGTATCGTTGATTTGATATTATGGAATATTCAGCTGAATGCATCTTTCTTTTCTCTTTCAATTTTAAGATCACAAAGGAACTTATTGCATTATAAACAATTATTTAAACTTTGGTAACACTGTAGTGCACTGGAGTTAATACTGAAGTGAACTGGAGTTAACATTGAAGATAACTGGAGTTAACACTGAAGTGAACTGGAGTGCACTTAAATGTTTTGTCAAGTGCACTTCCTTGTTCACTACGTGTGCACTACGAAGTGCACTAGATACCAAGTTAAGTTTGCTCCAAACTGTAGCTACTGGACATTTGTCACTACTAGGTTCCGCGTACACAGCTTGGTACTCCTTATGTTTGTAACGTCTATACCCGTTCGTGTTTTCGTTTGTCTGTCATTTAATTGTGAAAAACTCTCTTTTAAGTTCCTGATCAGAACCCAGCATGACTGTCTGCTCATCACGAAATTAAGCATGTTGTTAAACCTTACGGTGTTCAACAGAGATTCTGGTGTGTCTTTACCTAGCTGTTACCTCTCATACAATGAGTTTATTTCAGAATCAGTGTTAACATCCGCTGCTATGGATTTATTCCATATTCCTTTTTTTAAACGTTATGTTTAGGTTTGAGCGCCTCTCGTACCCGCGCATTTATGACTGGAGATACAGCTATACCCATACCTATGACGTTGTAAATGCCTTTCAACTGAGCCAAGCATCCCTCTCAAGTAACTGGGTTGATACTCGCTACCATATTTCTGTCGTACACAAATTGAAAATTTGGACAATTGCGAATCGAGTTCGGCAGTTGGGGTTTGGTGTATTTGGCGTGATTCGTTTTTGTCGTTCAGAAATCAGTTGTATATGACAAAGTTTTCTTTTCGTGTTGATATTCTCGTTTTTGTCTACACAGTTTCTTGTCATTGTCGTCCATTTTAACGGATCTACCGACAACGCATGGGGCTGTGACAGTCGCCGTCTGTCTAGACTGAGGATGGCCCGGAGCTGCCGTGGTTGTATGTGTCCCTGCCCTAACTCATATAACATCGTCTATGAATCTGCATGATACTGTATATTTCATTGAGATATTTGCTCACATCAAAATCAAGAATATCAAACTCAAGTTAGTCGTCTGCTAGCCCTTTGACCAATATATGCTTCGCTGCTGTAACGATAGTATCGTCACCAAATGATTGCATTACGTACAAAGCATACGTTCCTAATGGTTAAATTCATCTACAATTCTTCCCTTTTTACCATTTTCCCCTCAGGTAACATTTTCACCTATCTTGATCTGTCAGAATGTTGAGCTTGCTATCATCCACGATTTTGTTTACAAGTATGCGCTATGTGTGTAGAAAGTAAAGATGTAATCGTTTTTCCTAAAAGATCACACACGGTCACAGGTCATGTTGAAAGAAGTGCGTTGTCTGTGACGAAATAGTGCGGGCCAGCTGTTTGCCGTGGAGAGGAAGGCGATGGGTTCTGTCACCAAGCCGGGACATACCGAAGTCCTTAAAATGGTAGTTGCTATTCCCTGCTTGACGTTTTGCTTTGATGTAATGCCAACAACTGGTTCACCCGTTGTCAGTGTGGTGTGACCGGGTGAAATGCTCTGTCGGGTGCCTTTGGCATGATATTTCAGTGAGATAGCACTACAACGTCGGCATCAGATCCGCGCTATCGCAAGAAGGCAAGTACAACAACATACCCTGTCTTCAGCACACATACACACTTGCACGCTTACACGGCACACATGGAGGCACGTCCTTTAATGACCTTAACTGTTAATAGGGCGTTAAACAAAATAAAACCAAACCAAATGATCTAGGTCAAAATCAGGTTTATCTTTTCCCTACCAAAAACAGGAATGTACCTGTGAAGTGTTAGAGAAAACAAGACAATGTCTGTAAGACATGAATGCCCCTGTCACCATGTGAAATTAATTTCAGTGTTTGATGCTTGATGGGACGGGACTTTGATGTTCATTTAAATGATATAAGTTTTGTAAACGTTAGTTAATCTGAACTTCGTTCTAGGTCACAAGAATTAAATGTGCTAAATAAGTTTTTGTATGTGGAGTCCGACATGGATATATTCCCTTGATATAAAACAATGTAATATTTCTTCATTTTGTTCAATAAATGGGCAAAATTGGTTTGGTTTGGTTTAGTATTGCTTAACGCCTTATCAACAGCTATGGTCATCAAGGACGGCCTCCCCTGTGTGCAAGATGCATGCGTGTAGGTTATGCATGTGTTTTGGGAGGCTGTGATAGGTTCAATGAATGGGCAAAAGACAAAATAAAACAATAATCAAGTGTATATTAGTTTTATCATTAAGCTTATTTCATTGTTTTTATATATCTGCATATCTTTATCTATAACACAATCTCAATCTTAAGTAGTTCATTAGAAGAAAGAATACATATGTATGAGTTAATACTGCTGCACATAGATTTAAAATATGCGTGATATAAAAATTGTTAGGGTATGATACAAAAACAAAAAAATACGTATCGGTATTTACCATAATTAACATCGATAATCAAATCTTCATGATTGTTTGAATTGTACATTGGTCATGTTTGGCATACTAAAAAAAGTACTTTACCGTTTTCGATATTACATAAAAATGATTATGTAGACATAATTAATATATGGAAAGTTTTGGAAGAAGTGTAAAATATAGGCTGCCATTTAAACTATACATAAGCAAGTTGACAATGTTTGATACTTTTTAAATTTTCGTGAAAATCTTGCATGTTTATTTTAATTAAAAGTATCACTACGCTTGCTCTAAGTATATCAAAATGGCATATTTAGTATCAAAACAACAGTAATTATATACACTATACACTATCATAGTTCATTTTCAAAATCACATTCGCCTGTGACATGTATCTCTCATTTTGTTAGGTTACCCCCGTCACTCAACCTGGTGTTATGCGAAGAGGTCCACTTCGGTTATCAGTGGTAATCATGAATAATCATATTTGCAGTTATTGTTCATTTTTATGTATCTACATATGGCGAAAAATTAAATGAAATTGAAGTGGGGACCGAATGTTGACCCCACCTTTGTTTTGACAAGATGGCAGATTTATAACCTGTACAAACTACGTTTAACAGTGGGTAGTGTTTTGGTTGTTGAACACATATATGCAAGAAGTTTTTTAGTTGTTCCTTTATTAATAGAATTGGGGCAACAGTACATGTAGTATATTGGAAATTATGTATTGAAATGATAGTACAAAAGCCCGATGTTTTCCCCATATTTTATTGTGTTTAATTAATGCAGACATTAAGTTGTTCACTAACATTTTTTGAATTGTTCATATTCTTATTGTTTCATTATGAAATATGGAAATCGATTCATGTAGTATGAACGATGTTTAAGAGGGTAAGTGGAAATTATTATTACCAGATAATATTAGACATAAATGAAGATGTGTTTCAAGGTTTTGGTTTACTACCTTTTAGGATGTTTTCCTGCATTTTGCCAAATTTCATCTAGTAAGCACAGTTTGAGCATGAAATCGATAAAAATGGAAAATCATAACGAAGCAAATTCGTGGTATATAGGATTTGTCATCCTTAGTTTTTGATAGTATATAGGCAAGAAATTGTTGATAAATCAGAAAAAAATCATTGAAAACATGATATCATATATATATATGCACATATCCATGTTTCAGTGTTTTGAAAGCCCATCTGCTTACACATTCATACTTTTCGCATGTAAGGGTCTCGGCGTGAGTGCATGCATTGCATCCATGTGGGTAAACAGTTAATGTTAAATAAGGTACAGATTTATGTATTGCAAAATCACGGCTCATAGCTGCATGTGTATAATTGTGCATACTGTAAAATAATTTTGTGTACGACACAATTTGAACTTGTTGTATGAAAATGCACTAAAGTGAATTGAAGATTTAAAAAAAACATATATAGACCCCAGAATGCTATCACTTTATCCAAAACTAATAAAGCCTTCTTATTTTACCTTAGTTTTTCTTTCAACATCTGCCATTTTGTTATATTTGAATTGGGAATCAACTATATATTTTGACAAGATCATCATGAATATTCCCATTACAGTTACATTAAAAATACTTGAACCGTTATAAAGCATTCTTTTAGCAGTCACCTTGAATGCTAACAATTATAGTAAATAAGAAATAAGGGTACAATGGGGGTAGACAGGTTCCATTGAGTGGGTCTATTAGACCGGTTACTATATTCATTATATTCAGATAAGGGAAGACTTGCTTTCCTTCATAGGATAAGATTTGCTAGTTCGTGACTACTCCTCTTCGGCGGAGTTTAAGAGTTTGGAGGGGAAAAGGAGACAGCCCCTCCGGAGGTGAAAGACCCGGACTCCTCGAATTAGTCCTGCGAGGGGCTGAAGAGGTCCAATGGTAGGAGACTGATGCTCCCAACAGGGAGGGGACCGGCGATCCCAGAGGGGAGGTATCTAACAAGGGAATAGACAGTAGGGGCATGGTATTTCAGTGAGATAGCACTATAAAGTCGGCATCAGATCCGCGCTATCTCAAGGAGGCAATTACATCAACATACCATGTCTCTGGCACACAGCACGCATGTTGGCACGTCCTTAAATGACCTTAGCTGTTGATAGGACGTTAAATCCTATACAATCAATCAACCAACATAAATGTCAAAAATATGCATTTCAAACCTTAGTCGAGAAGGTCCAATCTGGTCCCTTAAACACTGGATAAAGACATAATTAGTTTACGGTTATCGCTTAGTCTATGAGGCTCAACTATTTTGGGATATATTTGAAAATAGTATGGTGGTACACTATTATTATCACAAGGAATGATTCATTTAAGTACAAAGTTTGTTTTTAAAATGCATTCAAACTTGGCTTCAATGGCAAAAATGATGATGTATCATTTCACAGTTTGTATAATCTGATTTTAATTATTACATTTAAGTACAATTTCAATAGAAATAGATTGTCAGCCAGATTTGTTGTGGAGTTAGTACTACAAGCTTACTTTTACAATTGAAGAATGAAATTACATTTCTTTCTTCATTTTACTATTTTGTATTATCTACATTCTAAACAAGCACTATATACATTAAGCTTACTGTAACAAATGGACTATTAATATTAAATTATTAATCAATAATATTTTTTAGAAATAACATTTCATCTTGAACTGGTAAAGTTTATTTATTAGTTGATTAAGTTAACAAAATATTAAACTGATCTTGACAACTCTCATATTTCTATCAGGGCGCTGTATGATCTGCACTTCAGGAGTTTACCCATGCCATTAGTAAACACTTACAAAGATATCACCTTTAAATCTAAAATAAGTAATTGTAAATGATTAACTATTTTCACAATGGACTTATTGACACAACGGTGATGTTGTTGGGGGTTTTTTTTGGGGGGGGGAGGGGGGAGGGGGGGTTCACGATAACCTGGCGAGCTCAGAAACATGATGTACGATTTGTGAAAAAAATCTGGTTAAGTAGTTTGTTCACAATCTCAACAATAAATTAAATTACAACTCACTTACAACTTCTCTAGCTTAACCCATTGCTTACTAGTTAGATTAAAACTTTGTAGAAAGAAAAAAAGAAAAAAAAATATATAGTAAATAGTCTTAAAACTATGAACTTGTACCAGGGGATCATCTCCGCGAGTCGTGTTCAAGATTTTACGTAACAAGGCTGTCTTTAGAAATTCGAAAATATTACTAAAACGTTAACATTCGATTATCATAATATTCAAGTCTTTTTCGTTCAGAACCTAAAATTTCCAGTTTTTTGTTTTTAGTTTGACAATATTAGTAAAAGTAATAGTGCTTTACACGATTATATTGGGCAAAAATAACTTTCATGGAATATTACCTGCTGATACAGAGTCCCATGAAATAAAAAGATAAACTTGTACGAGGAAAAATGTCAACGTTCTCAAAGCAATTTGGAAGAAAAGTACTGAGCACAAAATAACTGTCCAATATATTATAAATAATATAATGCACAAGGTGACTGGATAATGCATTCAAAACATTGTAAATAAGTCTGGTGAAAGAAAGTCATGAAATTTAGTACTCTGTATCCATCAAAATTAATTGATTTACAATCGAATTAACCGGCTTCCTTACATTATAGGTAATAACTCGGTCAACTTTGTTTGCTAAAGACATATATCATTATAGTCAGCTTACTTTTAATAATCAATGACCAACTCAGCATTGTTTTCTAAACAGATCGTCCAGTCAGATTTAGTTTGGTTACAGTAGATTATCCTGCTACAATCACGTATAGGCGATAGTCCAGTTACCTATAATTTATACAGAGAGATAAATCAGGTTTTCCAATACTTTGTTTAATGATGATATTTTACCTAGACTGCTTAAATATCAAGGCGAATATTGCAGAACCTCAGGGATTTAAGGAATATATATTTCCTTTGAGATAGGAACCTAAAAGGGGGTATTTTAGGTGCTGAAATCTTTAATAGATTACTACTCCTGAACAGTTGATCAATTTTTAAACAATTTACGTTGAAGCTTCCGTTGGATTATATCACAGTATACATAAACAATATAGTCCTCGACACTGATGGTTGGAGTCCAAAATGGGGCAATTTAATTTTTGATGACACTATTTTGCCATGATTGCGGAAATATTCAAGTGAAAAGAACAGGCCACTAAGGCCTCCTTTATACATGAAATTGTAACACTGTGGTAACAAGTTGAATTATTACATTCGTGACATTGTAACAGTAACAATCTGTTATTGTATTGCAATGGAGTGCTGTAATGTTTTCGTTACAACTTTACGAAGAAATGGTGTTTACCCGAGTCCCTTTGGTTAATTCCTTTGTTCACTAGTTTATGACTCATACTTTCGAAGTTGAATATTTCCATCCTCTTGTCCAATCCACAAGAATCCATTGTATAGAGTGATTGCTGTTGGTTTGTTCAGTCCATCCCATTCCCTGAGCAGGAACTTCATAAACCTAAAACCTTTTCCAAGTAGGTGGATTGCGCAGTTATTGTAGTCTGCAATTATGATCTGGTCTTTGTCATCACAACAAATTCCTCTTGGATCAAAAGATTTCTCAGGGCTACTTCCAAGATTTCCCGTATATATATTTACAAAAGCACTAAAACCGATGGTCTTTTGTACTGCACCAGCTTTTTGACTTTTTCTTAAGTAATATAATTCTCCACAACATTTCCCAACCCTGTAAGTATCGCCGGCATTTGTATCGAATGGAGTCCCGGTACTAATTTTGATTCCTGTTTGATCAAGAACATGCAGTTTGCTGTATTTTACTTCACGCGTCGGGTCAAAGGTCAGTCTTTGTCCAACGCAGCAAACTAATACCTGCCCTTCTTCGGTCAGAGTTACACTCCTGACTGTATCTGGTGAGACATCATCTAAGACATACATGTCATCTTTCATGGTATAGAGCTTTACTTGTGTTCCTGTGCACAGATAGATACCTTTATCACCAACCTTAGTTATATCCTTAACGTTTGTTGCAACATGTTTTATCGGTAAAATTTCATGTTCTTCACTAAACTGAACTCGAAACAGATAGCTGTCTCCTACCAACACAAATGCTGTTTGCATATCAATTGGCGATATCTTCGATATTGTTTTACGGATCCGGGTATATTCCTTTAAAATGAGCCTATAAGTATTGACAAGTTCCATGTGCTTGTGAGCATGCTCCTTCTTTTCGTCTGATGCCATCTGTTCCCTTATGGTGCCAACAATCTTTTTGATATCTACTTCAGTGACCTCGTGACTGGTATCAAAAGAAACAACAGCTTTAATGTCTGTTGGTGCTATGTATGTCTGTACCAGTTTCAAATCTCTCACGACTTGCTGCATTTCATCTTGATGTGTATTTAAGAACGATTCTGGATCACTTCCATGCTTTTCTAAGAATGCCAAACATCTTTTTGCCACCGATTCCTGGTTGCTGAGAAAGTTTAATTGCTGGTCATGCAAACGTTTTGAATGCATGAGTAGAGATTTCTTTTCCTTTTCGATGATTTGCATTAATTTTGCAGACCGATTTTCAATTGCAGTAGAAGTTTGGCTCTGGTGAACACTCACATTAGTATTGTGTTTCTGTATCAATTTAACTTGTAGACTGATCTTTTCACGTATTTTGTCCATACCTTCTGTTTCAATCAGATCTTTGAACTCTTTTCTCTTCATCTCAAGAATTTGGTGAGGTTTGCACAGCTTGTGTTGGCTATGGGTGTTTTCTATCACGCATGTCGTACACATATTCTCGTCACAGGAAACGCAAAACAAGGCAACAGCTTCTTCATGATGTTTATTACAGGTCGGGATCTGGGGAACTTGTGTAGCCATGCCTTTTTGTTGGTCTGTTCACAACTGTAATATGCGACGCAAAAGGACATAATTAACATTAATTTGTATACAAGAGTAAAAAAGAAACAAATTCAATAAGCCTGCTGATCAATAAATAAATGCAGATTGTAATTATAATCCCACATAAAATACCAAAATTTATTTGATTGTTAGTTCAAAATGCTTGTAGTGCACATACTTTGAATACAGCGATGATGCATAAACATCATCTGTCATCTTGAAACGATTTTGCCAGATGATAAATGTATTTCCAATCTTTTCAAGTTTGTGTGTGCTTTTCAAATTCAAAATGTAATTCATTGCTCAAAACTGTTATAAATTGTACTACAGTTGTGGAATAGCACATGTAACATTGCATGCTGTGTGCACGATGTGCGAACGAAATAAATCTGGACTAGTATTGCTTGCGAACAATTGTGCGGACGATGGACGAACGTTATGCAATGACAATCGTGGTTGGTATAAATTGAGAAATGGCTTTATAATTTATACGGTTTCGTGTTTAAACATAAAATCTTGATTTTTTAAGAATGTTTCTATATTCTAGCTACATATATTAGCTGATCTTTCTCAAATTTAGAAATGGTGTTTCGGTGTTTTTTTAAACGACCAAAATCGACACATGCAAAATTATAACACCCATGGACATGATCCCCTATACAGGTAAACATGGCCACTTTGTACATGTACGTGAACCGTAGTTTTCACCAAATGGGTCACTTACGTAACTCGTCAAGGTGTGAAAATCCAGGTGAAGGGGAGCTATAGACCAAAACGGATACAAATAGCACACACTTAACGTCCATTTGTGTTTTCATAGCAGTAATACGGTATCATACATCGACTTTCTATGTCAGGCACATGGTGCCAGGTATTGTATTGAATTGTTTTACGGTCCATCGACAATTTGAGTCATTTAGGGTCAAACAACAGTGTAAAAATAGACATTCACAAAAAACTGAATACGTGAATCAAGAAACAAAAGGTTAAAATGTGTAAAGATGTCAACATATATCAATATCAAACGAATTGTTTATAAAATATATCATATCTTATTATAGAGATTGTAAAACTGCGGTCACTCAAAATGTTATTTAACTGTTCTGTTACCTGGGAGCCAAACCCATTCTTGACAGTCCAACAGTCACTGTAATATTGTGTTAAACGCATTGTAAAATTGAACATTATCTTAATTATTATTACGAGAAATCTGTATTTAGAGTTTTCCTTATTCCATAGGAGGCTTCCGGATTCCGTAATATTGATTGACCAGTTGTACTTAATCGCACTTTTGTGCAGAGAGAAGCGTTCAACAGGACGTATGATTCTTAAATCGCACCATGTGTGGACGATGTGCGGACGGTGTGTGCACGTTATAAGTTGTGCGGTCACATAACTGTATTATAATAAAACCCAGCAGTAGTCGCCCCTGCAGGTCGCGGATTGAGGAAAGAATACACCTGCTGTTACCAACAGCATGTGTTGTAGAGGCGACTGATGTGGGATTCCTTGCAAAATTGGGGATTTGGTTTGTGCCATCTTCTTCGTAGTAAATCTGCTGCATCATTTAAACTATTCAGGATCTTCCATTTCTTTATACTTCTAACAATCTTTTATTTCCTAACGTCTTGCTTGGCAAAACGATTGCCTTTAATGTTGAAGGTTTGCCAAGGTAAGGAAGGCAATGGGTTCTGTCCCCAGGCCAGGCCATACCAAAGTTCTTAAAATTCAGCATTTGAGTTAATGGCCAACACTGGTTGTCCCGTTGTCAGTATAATGTGACCGGGCGGAATGCTGTGCTGGGTTCCTCTGGTATAGTATTTCTGTGAGATAGCAATATAAAGTCAGCATCAGATCCGTGCTATCACCAGGAGGCAAATACACAAACACAACCTGCCTCCGGCATACATACACAAATGCATGCATACACAATAAACATGGAGCACTCACGTCTGTATAAGACCTTGGGCGTTGATAGGACGTTAAACAAAACCAAACCAAACTAACCCTAGTTATGCATATTGAATTTTGGCAGTGATCACGAAGATAAGGCAATCGTCTTGTATTCGGTTAAAGTTTGTTAGCGCTATTTCTCGCAGAGAACCCGAGCGAACTGTTTTCAAATTTCATGTGAATAAGACGTTAAACGTAACAAAACAAAACCACTAATTGAAAGTGTGGATAAGGGAACGAGGAGGAACAATGATTTATGTTTCTTTTTCATTAACATGCAATTTACGTGTTAAAAATTTGCTGCTTCCTAACGACTTTTCTCTAGCTCATCCGGTCAGACAAGCAAGTCAGAGCGTCTTGGTTAATCCTCAGCAGAGGCACTGAAATCATCGTCACAGCTGTAACACATTTTAGTGTCGACATTCATGATTATTCTTTTGGGTTTGAATCAACATGTCATCATGTTGAAAATGTTCATCATCGTGTTGCAAGCATACCATCTCTAGAGCGATACATGTTCTCACTTTTATACAGTATATAATACTACGCAGACAAAAAAAAGTTAAAAAAAAATATCTTATTTGAGTAATTCTGGTAAGCGCAAATTACTCTTTAAATCACAAAGTTGTTACACATTTGATCACAACTCACATCTTAACATTTCTATCCCATCTACTGGGAACCTTCATTGACAAGTCATTTTCATCATTAAATCTTTCAGTAATATATATAACAAGGCAATCCATAATTCCCCACCGGTAATGATTTCTATATTTAACAAACAGCACATTTATGTCTGGATGCACCTACTCTAAGGAAATTATCCTGATATACACTGATTAGTTACCTAGCTAATTCTCGCTCCAGGTGATATAGTATAGAAGATATACACTGATTAGTTACCTAGCTAACTCTTGCACTCTGCGATCTGTCATCACAAAATGTCCTTGTATACCAAATCTGGTCGCTCCAGGTGATATAGTACAGAATATATACCACGACAAAATTATAGGTCAAAGGTCAACGTATAGGTCACAGTGAGGTCATAGTGACATTCCTCTTGCACTCTGCACCCCTCCATCATTGTACCGGTCACCCTTAAAGGCGTCTTCAACCGACAACAAGCGTCTTAAAGTGACAACAAGCGTCGTCAGAAAAAATCTTTGAAATTACCGACCAGAAGATAAAGAGGATATTTAATGGTATTTTCAGTAATAACAAAGTCCCTGCAGGTAGGGCGTAAGAATTGTACCTGCTGCCCCCATTGCATGATCGTAAGAGGCGACTAAATTTGGGATCTTATCTTTTTCTTCTTTCTAAACAACTTTCTTCTTCCTAATGTCTCATTGACAATGCCTCACTTTTGGCCTTTAGTTGAGAGTTCGCCCCTGTGAGGAAGGCTTTGGGTTCTGTCCCTTGCCGAGACATACCAGAGTCTGTAAAAGTGGTAGATTCTACTCCTTCTTAACGCTCAGCAATTTTGGAGTGGGACGACTGGTTCGCCCGTTGTCAGTATAATGTGACCGGGTGGGGTGCCCTACTGGGTGTCTTTGACAGCATGTTTCAGTGAAGTAGCACTATAAAGTCGCCATCAGTTCCGTGCTATCACAAGGAGACAAACACGAACATATCGCAGCCTTCCAAAACACACACGCATACACTACATGCATGCATCTTGCACACAGGGGAGGCCGTCATTAAATGACCATACTGTTGATAGGACGTTAAACAATAATAAACCAAACCAAACAAATCAGTAATAACAAATCTATTTCAGGGGTGTGGCTAATATTTTGATAGTTTTCACGAGAGTGTGTAAATGTATTTATTACATTTTAAAGCATAAAACATAAAAAAAAATATGTATAAAAAAAGGTTGGGAATCAGAAGCGTAATAATTAGCGCCATATTCTAATGACTTCACGCTTGATAACAAGGCTGCGTGCCATTTTGAATGGGATACTCCGATTCCGACGTTTTTTGTTATATTTTGTAAGATTGCCAATAAAAATGTCATGAATTGTATATCTATGTAAATAGGTATGTGTGTGTACCAAAAAATTACCATAACAACCACTTATCCTACCGGACCAAACATTGTTGCCTTTGAATGCAGCGATTAGAAGATACCGTTATGATTGGTCAATACCAAACAGTGATATTTTCACATCACTTTTGATATTTGTCACAGTAAGAAAGATATCAGTTTTATCAAGTTGATAGAATCCGATATTTCAATAGAAAAATGGTACTAAATGTTGTTAATATCACTGTAGTACACCTCTATACCAAATTTCAATTTGATATTTGAAATATTGACTGAGTTATGATGAATTCGTTAAAAATCAATTCATCTTTACTCGGTCATTTTTAGCTCACCTGGTCCGAATAACCAAGAGGCCTAGTATGTTTATGTTTGGCCAGTAGCATGATTGTATAAAGGGCTACCAAGTTTGTTTAAATGAATGACCTTAGTCCACAATCAAGGTCACAGGAGTCAATTGTCTTAAAAACCTTTTAAATGAGTTCTTCTGAATTACCAAAAGCTCCAGGGCTACGATATTCGTCCAGTAGTATTTGGGATAAAGGGCTACCAACTTTGTTCAATATTCAAGGTCACGGGGGTAAATTCTCTTAAAAACCTTGAAACGACTTCTCCTGAATTAACAAAAGCTCCAGGGTTATGATATTTGGCCAGTAGCATTTGGGGATGAAGGGCTACCAACTTTGTTCAAATTAATGACATTTGCTTATATTCAAGGTCACAGGGTTCAATCGTCTTAAAAACCTTGAAACGTTTAATTGTCTTTAAAACGCTTAAACGACTTCTTCTGTAAAACCGGAAGGTTCATGGTGATGATATTAGGCCAGAAGGATGTAAGGATAAAGTGCTACCAAATTTGTTCAAATAAATGACGTTTGCCCATATTCAAGCTCACAGGGGTCAATTTCTTAAAAGCATTTGATGAATAACCAAGAAGGCCGAGGGTGTTTATATTTGGCCAGTAGCATGCTTAAATGAAGAGCTACCAAATTAGTTCAAATAAATGACCTTAACCCGCATTCAAGGTAACAGGGGTCAAATGTCTTAAAAATAAACATTAAACAACTTCTTCCGAATAACCAAAAAGTGCAGGATGATGTTATTTGGCATGTATCATGCGGGGATGAAGGGCTACCATGTTCAAATACATGACCTTTGCCCATATTCAAAGTCACAGGGGTCAGTTGTCTTAAAAACCTTTAAATGACTTCTTCTGAATTACCAAAAGCTCCAGGGTGATGATATGTTTTTAGAAGGATGTTGGGGTGAAGGGCTACCAAGTGTGTTCAAATGAGTGACCTTTGCCTATATTCAACGTCACAGGGGTCAAATGTCGTAAAAGACTTTAAATGACTTCTTCTGTATTACCAAAAGCTCCAGAATTATGATATTTGGCCAGATGGATGTAAGGATAAAGTGCTACCAAGTTTGTTTAAATGAATTACGTTTGCCCATATTCAATGTCACGGGGGTCAATTGTCTTAAAAGCCTTTAAACACCTTCTTCTGAATAAACAAAAGGACCAAGATGATGATATTTGCCAGTAGCATGCGGCGATTAAGGGCTACCAAGTTTGTTCATATGAATGACCTTTGCCAATATTCAAGGTCACAGAGGTCAAATATGTTGAAATCTTTAAATGACTTCTGATTAATAACTAAAGCATCCAGGGTGATTGCTTGTTCATGTAAATTACCTTGACACCCTTTCAAGGTCACGTCTGGTCCATAGTGCATAAATCTTCTAAAAGTCATCTTCTCAATATACAAAAGGAATACGGTGATGATGTTTGGCTAGTTGCATTCTGGGATGAAGGGCTATAAAGTTTGTTCAACTTAATACCCATGTTTGACTTTCAATGTCACAGTTGTCAAATGTGTTTAAATCATTTAACAGGTTCTTCTGAATGACTTTAAGTCAAGACACTGATATTTTGCCTGTAGCTTTATTTTTGTCCACTTTTAAGGTTACAATTATGTGATGAATACCATGTGAGCGATGCAGGCCTATTGTATTCAAGGTCACAGGGGTTAATTGTCTTAAAAACCTTTATACAACTTCTTCTGATTAACCAAAAGGACCAGCATGGTGATATGTGGTCAGTAGCATGCTGGGATAAAGGGCTACCAAGTTTGTTGAAGTGAATGACCTTGACTTATATTGAAGGTCAAAGTGGTCAAATTTATTTAAAATATTTAAACGAATTCTTCTGAATAACCATGAAGCACAGGATGTTGATATTTAGCCAGTAGCATGCTTCGATGAAGGGCTATCACGCTGTTTCATTTGAATGATCTTCACCTACTTTAAAGGTCACATTTGGTCAAATATGTATAAACATTCAAATTACCTAATTTCAATAAACAAAGGAATGAGGTGATGAAATGTTTTTAAATCTTTTAACAGGTTCTGTTGGATGACTTTTAATCAAAAATACTGATATTTTACCTGTAGCTTTGTTTTAGATCCCTTTTAATGTTGCAAGTGTGAGATTGTTACAAAGTGAGCTATGCAGCCCCATTGGGCATCTTGTTCAAATATCAACTTGAAATATGGTATAGAGGTGTATTATAGTCATGCTAACAATATATCTTCTGATGTCACTTACTTTATTCGATATTTTTAAAGATTTTGTCTGGCGACGCTTTTTGTCACTTTAAAACAGAAAGACGAACGGACTGAGTGCAAACCTATAGTCTTCCACGGGAATAGGTGGGGGCTTATGACATCAGACCAATTCAAAGTCACCAGCTGGGTTATGGTAAAAAAATAATAGTACAAGTATGAAGGATTGGTTGATGTCTTAAATGCTGAAAATGCTAGACGTACTACGTGCTCAGAAACAATTTCTCAATTCTGCATAAATGTTCACATCACTACTCAATATTATTAACTCAATATCCACTTACCAGACTTGTCTGAAGGGACTGCTGATGTTGAATATTGAGCGAAAACGACCTCTCGTTCTTTCGTCAAACAATCGGATAACTTGAATTGCGCAGTTGATGGGTAATCCCCTACTTAAAAGCGTCTTCAACAAAAAACAAGCGACAACAAGCGTCCATAGTAGGCGAAGTTTGGTTTGGTTAAGTATTGTTTAACGTCCTATCAAAAGCTATGGCCTCAAAATGCCATATTAACTTTTGCTGGGTACCCGGACATGTGGGGATACCAGGTAATGAACAGACAGATCGTGCCGCGAAAGCAGCACTAATACTACCACCTGAAGATTTTAAAAATTGAATAATTGGAATCAATGCGTAGATAACAAATTACATTCTATTAAACCTAAAATCGATGAATGGGATCCTAGTTACAGAGAAAGGCGCCGAGACGGGGTATCCTTACGCGTCTCCGGATGGGTCATTCATACATTACCCATTGTTATTGATTAAAAAGTGAAGTCCAGATTCAGTGCATAACGTGTCAGGAACCATTTGCAGCAACGCACTTGTTACTAGATTGTATAGACTTTCAGTCAACACGAGAAAAATTCTATAGTAACATTACATGTCTTAAATTTCTTTTCGAAAACATAACTGTCTCTTCAATTTTAGGCTATCTGAAAGCTGTTGGTCTTTTACATAAAATTTGAGTCANGCCACTTTCGATATTTGAATTGACGTTTGTCTTTTACCTTTGAGTTTGTTTGATGTTTTTATTTTGCATTTGTTTTTGTCGACCATTTGTTGGCCTATCCTGTGATGGGCCGTTAAGCATTAGTAATAATATTAATAATAATCTAACAGCTATGGTCATTTAGCAGGAGTAGAAATTACCATTTGTACAGACTCTGGTATGTCTCGGCCAGGGGACAGAACCCAAGCCTTCCTCACAGGGGCGAACGCTCAACTAAAGTGAGGCAGACATTAGGAAGAAGTAAGTTGTTTAGAAAGAAGAGAAAAGATAAGATTCAAAATTTAGTCGCCTCTTACGATCATGCAAACTCTATAAACCAAATGTCAATTTAATATTTGAAAAATCTACGGAGTTTTTTTATATAGGGGGGGGGGGGGGGGGGGTGCATACGAATCGTCGTTAAATAATATTTCCAACAATACTTAATAAACTTGAAGACAACAGAAGATATTTGATTCGTTAGAATATAATACACTTATTTCCCAAGTTTGACTTCGTTATGCGGAAAATGATCAAACGATGACGAGTTAAGGTTATTTTTAAGATCGGCGGCGTGGCACACATGTGTCTTCAACTCTACTGATCAAGAAGCGTCATCAACAGTTCAGTTTAATAAATGAAAAACATTGACTGATTAATGATAAATTTAAGGACGTGCCTCGATGTATATGTTGTGTACGCTCATTTGCTGGAGACAGCGTATGTTGTTGTACTGATGCAGACTTTATAGTGCTACCTTACCGAAATACCATGCCGAAGGGACCCACAACAGCATTCCGCCCGGTTATATTATTGGATTATTGGATGTATAGGGTTTAACGTCTTATCATTGGATGAACCAGTGGTTGCCATTATACCCTAAATGCTGAACGTTAAGCAGGTAATAACAACGACAATTTTTAAGAATTTTGGTATGCCCCAGAACCAAATGCCTTCCTAGCGTTGGAAGGCACTAGGAACGATAGGGAGTTAGAAGGCATTTGTTTTGTTTTGTTTTGTTTTTGTATCGACAATAGTCATTTGGGGCCAAAAAACACTTGAAAATAGGCAATCACAAAATTGAATATATCAAACTAGAAATAAAAAGGTTTAAAGGGTGTACAAATGTAAAATTATCAACAGTCGCCTCATACGATACTAATCAATTTAACTTATAGCCATACACTTAACAATACAGGAAAACTGATAGAGAAAAGGCCCCGATAAGATCATCAATCTTCAGTGAAGATGGTTTATTGAATTGTGATGCAATAGAAGAATTTAATGTTACTTACAAAATAATGAGTCGTATTGAACACGTATAGGAACATATTGGCCAGAACAGATTTTACTAACGATCAAGCGCAGGTTGATTGAACCGAGATTGCGCAATGCTTTTTGACTTCTACGAATGACCTGTAAAAATACCAAAAAAACACAGAGCATTGGCCACCATCCCATCCATCTTTGTCAAATTGGCGCAAATGGCAATCCAAACAGAATGACCGTTCTTTAATTCCACATCCGCTTTCTGAGGGAGCAGTCCTTAGAAAAATATATTTTATGATATCACAAATTCGAATTAACGATATCATTAAATCGGGCGATTTAATGATATCATTCAATCAAATTAATGATATCATAAATTCGAATATATGATATAAAATCGATTTTATGATATCACAAATTCTTTTAATGATATCATATATTCGAATTTATGATATCATAAAAAAGCCCGATTTAATGATATCATAAAATAGAAATTGTGATATCATTAAAAGAATTTGTGATATCATAAAATAATAAGTGATATCACAAAATAATTTATGAAATCATAAAATAGATTTTATGATATCATAAATTAGATTTTATGTTATCACAAAATAATTATTGATATCATAAAATCGATTTAATGATATCCCTTTTTCTGAATATACCAGTTTAACGATATCCATATATGTATTATAGTCATATGAACAACACATTTCCTGCTAACGCTTATGGTATGCAGTATTTTAAAGAGTTTGTCTGGCGACGCTTGTTGTCGCTTATTGCAGGTTGAAAACGCTTTTAAGTGTGACTTCCGTTTATGAACCAAAAAAGGAAGTTTTATAAATAGGCGTGATAAGAATATGTAAACAGGCGCTTTGTACTCAGTTCAGATAATTCAAGGTCACGTTACACTTGTGTCGTCACGTCCCGCAGAACACAGCTACACAATAATTTGAATAGAGAACGACAACATGAGATATATTAAAAGGCTTTAAGAGAAAATGTGGATGGCGTGCATGTGTCGTGGTGGAATATTTAATAAGAGAGAGAAAATACTGTCCTTCCATCCGAGAAGTTTGTCTGGGACATAGCAAACTATTTTACCTGGAGTCACCAGAATTTGTGTGCAAACACATACATCATGGGATGACGGAGTTCATAGTGCAACAATTAGATCACTTAACGGGCGGAATGCTGTGCTGAGTGCCTTCGGCATCGCATTTCAGTGAGCAAGTCTGCATCAGATCACAAGTAGGCAAATGAGCTAACATACCCTGTCTCCGGCACATATGCACGCTTTCACAACATATGTGGAGACACGTCCTTGAATTTAGATATGCTCCCCGGCGGAATCGTCTTTTCCGGTAGTACCCGATGTCAAGGAATATTGGTGCGAACACATTTGATCTGTAGCCCACATTGCGATATTTGGGACCTCCATCTTTCTTTCCTACATATCTCCTACTTATTCTTCCTTTTTTGCGATGCTTCTGCGCCCATCATCATACGGTCTTAGCTGTCACGAGAAAGTAAAAACCTGAACAAACAAAACAACCAGGTTACAGTTTTGAAAAAAGTACTTTCTGACATTTACGCAATTTGGGAATTTTAAATATATATCAGACAGAAATAAACAGTTATTGGTCAACAGTAATGCACAATATAATAACGAATTATAAGTTGAGAAACAATATGTTTATTTATATCTTTCTGTCAAAATCACCTAGTTACCTTACAATGATACACCTATAATTGATAAAATGATGATAATCTCATAAATTATTCGTTTGATTTCACTTTCTATGAATTTGTGACAATTTGATTTTAATTGTTAAGGATTTCTAGTGCTCTCTAATCAATCAAATCTCAAAGAATGACAAAATGCATTCAATTGTACTCATAACTGTAGTTCTTCGTTTAGATACATTTGTTGTAACTGTACTGTAAACTCATGCAAATTGAAAGTGCTTGTAATTGAAGTTCTTTGTCTACAAATATATTATACTGTAACTATTGTGCATGTACACATTTGACAGTTTAAAGTTGTTGTAGTCAATGATCTAAACACATTATACAAATAACTCTGCACAGATATACATGTATGTGTGTGGATGCGAGTGTACGTACGTGCTTGAGCGACTGTGACTGTTCGTGTGTTGGTATATATATGACCAACACTAGACGATAAAGCACTAGCTTTCCAATCTAATGAGTTATACAATATATATCTAGGATTCACCACATGTGCATATGTTACATGTTAAACTTTATGTTTATTTAATTCATATTGCCGTTTAGGTGTCCCTGGTTTCGAAAAAATATTTGAATGCCTGTCAATATGATTCGATTAAGAATTTAGTCCTTTTTTTTACAAAGGCCACCCTTGATTATTCAATAGACACTAGATCGTAACTTAAACATTATTCGAGGCCTAGTACATGTAGTTCGTGCTTTTTATTATTAATGAGGCGGATACATAATCTACCAATAATCGAGTATGTAGATATGATTCTAATAATCGAAAGCGAAACCTTAGTGTATGATTCTAAGTAGATCGTGGAAATTTTCAAAAATCAGGGTTATATGATAACAGTCATGCATTCATTGGATAATTGATTTCAGAACCACGTCATCATAACTCACTGGTATATAAACTGGTAGGCCGCACCAATAAGCTTATTAATTTCCCGAAGTCTTATACGGAGTAGTCTGATTTTCAGTTTTATCTTTCAGGTAGGTAAACGTTATTTCAAATTGAATTATTGTGTTGTTTGCACTAACTACTATTATAATTGAATATTTACAATGTCTTTTTTCTGTGTTCAATAACCTTTTGAAAAATGTATAGTCATTCAAATTTCAAACCCATATAATCGATCTTTTAACACCCAATTAAATTCAGATATGTATTTTCAATTGGGATATTTTCTATCAGCTAATTGAAAATTTGAGTGACTATACAATGTTTAAGGGGGCTTGCTAAACCTTAGCTGATGCATGTCTGTTCTTAACACGCTAAACAGGGTTTTTTCGGTTTTTTTTCTAAATTTTAATATCACTGGCAGTTGATTTATTTACATTTGTTGATCAAAGTTCTATAAATATGGTCGTAATATTGCCACTATGCATGTCAACCGCGGAGGAAGCGCTATTTTCGTTCGCGGTAGACGGGTATAACAGTTTTGGCTATATCTTGATGCTGACCAAAGTGATAGATTTCGATCTCCTCTGATTCATGTTCACAACATAAGGATAGTTAAAACTTGTTCATATCTTTAGAAAGAGATGTGTCGATGATTTCGTATTTTTTGCTTGCTTTACATTTTACTCGAAACTTGTAAATGGACTCAAAGTCACTGAATGTTTTTAAACCATATATACGTCTATGGGTTTTTACATGCTGATAATTTTATGTGTTTAATATGGCCATATTTGACTCATATTCATAGTTTTGATTATGAATTAAAGCTAGATTTGAATAACAAAGGAACTTTTAAAATAAACATTGAGAATATATACATGAAAATTGATGACTGTCACTCAATGTTTTTCTTAAATCGAGTGTAAGAATTAACTTAGGATTTTATCAGGTTATTAAAATGTTTTTGGATTTCTTCATTTTTGTGTGTGTACATGTTCCAAAAAGGTCATAGACAGCGTCATCATTTTTAATTTGTCACACGTTTCATTCGTTTAGGATGATGGTGAAGTGTATTCGGTTCACCATTTAATCATATTAATTTGGGAAAAAAATAATCAATCTCATGAATTATTCAAAATGAGAAATGTGAACACTCTTTATCAAAGTTTTGAAATTTAGCGCCAGGAAAAGCCTGGTACTTAAAGTAAGAAGTTATTACTAAGTTAGCTTTGCGATTCCTCTGACTTCAACACACAGGAGTGATACACTCTTTAAATCCTACACGCATATGGTACACGCATAGGTTTGGGGGAAAATATGTTTGCAATAATGCTAGACGTAAATGTTGAATTTCTGGTCGCTTCAGAATGATGCAAAAAATATAACGTCAAAGTGCGAGTTTTAGGGCATCAATTAATGTGAAGTCATTCCAAGCAAAAATATATCAAAGTGAAATATGAAAAGTATAATTACCGTGCGCGAGATTCCTGGAATCTGAGTGGCTGATATTAAACCAATTGAAAATTCCATATCTATTGTTATATTAAAAAAGCACAAATATATGACGTCCGTTGTGGTAAAATATATATCTTATATTCTTTATAGTCTGGAATTGTTGAAGTCACTTCTCAGGGTGTCACGTTCCATAGGGTTGATATTATTGGGGTTGCATACCAACTTTCATTGACAACTAGAGAATCCTCAATTATTTACAAACATTTTCAAAATAAAATGGGAATTACGAGAAAGTAGCTCTAAAAGAAATATTAATCATGTTAAATTGCATTATCACATCCGATACTTATTTCGTTGTTTTGTTTACAGTTAAAATGGATTGCCAAGTGCATGGATTCACCAAGAACCCTTTTTTTCTCGAGTTCACAACTGTACAACGGGTTGTCGATTCGGGCTGCAGTTTTAGAACTGATTTTAACGCGTGTCAGCTGAAGTGGAATGTTCAAGAGTGTCATCTGAAGTGGAATGTGCAAGAATGTCAATAATGTGTTCTAAAATTCTCAACATGAAGTAACTTGAACGTTTGATTTCAGTTCATGGAATTCCAAAATCTATGTTTGCAACTATTGCTAACGTTTCGGTTTGATATTAAGGGAAAACATTTTCGAACATGGAAAAACGACCCATAAAATATGAGAAGAAAAAAACAACATTTATTCAGTAAATTGGACTTTCAACTTCGGAAAAAATACAACAAAAGAGTCATTGGAACGTGGGAGAAAGACGGAAAAAAGTGAGAGAGAATGTCAGAATTGTTATTCTGGACTAATATTCTGACGAATAGAACACTGGAAAACATCACCGGGGACAATAAGGACAAAACGCATGCAGTCATTATCATTTTCGTCACACTTGAACCATAATAACAGTCTACTTTCGGACTTTTGGTTTTTGTATTATCGATGTACTGTTATTATTACACATGCAGAAAGATCAGGGAAAAATTGGTATTTTGAAAAAAAAGATTGAAAAATAAATATATCGTCAGAATATGTATTGGTTGTTGATTTTTCGTGACCTTAACTTTTGACAAAGTAATTATTATGATGTCATATGTCAATTGTACCATCAATACCGATACATATGAAGGTGGTCCCTGCAACAAACAGAATGTAGACACGAAATATATAAACGTGATCGTTTGCAGACAGAGAATCGGAGGCGCTCCTTTTGGGCTACAGTAACCAACATGCATACACGCCTACTGTAAAGTTAAGCTTTATATACAGGTTTCACATGACTAGAATACCTGAGATCCTAAATACTACCACTTTGCAGGACAGGCAGGTTTAGCCATATACATCGATGTTGATGGCCGATTTGTCGTTTGGTGACCTATATATTGACCATTGACTTATGATTAGTATGCTATCCCGATTAATATTGGTGTTCACTTTGAATTATGACCACTGCTGACCTACATATATTGACATGCTATCATTCAATTTGTTAAAAGTGTAAATCAAAGATGTGTACCATTTATCAATATTGTTGGTCTGATTGACCTATGACCTGATCATAGCAAGCGTTGTCATACTAGGTGCGCGGCATTGGTTTATAAGGTTTGACTTATTGGCTTATGTTGGTCCCTTCTATAAACGCAATCGATGCAGACAGAGAGTCGGCGGAGCTCCGTTGAGGCTAACAAGCATGCATGAACAAATATACACAAGATCAGCTTGATATATGGACCCTGTTGCACGTGACTAGAATACCTGCGATCCTAAATGCTACCACTTGACAAGTTTAGCCTTATACATCGATATTGATGATCGATTTGACCTATATATTGATATGCTACATTGTTTCATTAAATTTGTTGTGTAAATCAAAGATTTGTACAATGTAACATTTACCAAAATTGTTAGCCTGATTGACCTATGGCCTGATCTTTTTACAAGTTTTGTCCTAGAAGGTGCGCGGCATTAGCTTATTTTGATCAAGTGTGGTGTCTGCCATTATTATAAAGGTAATAACGTTAATGACGTCCTTACACTAAACGAATTTCACATAATACAGGCATCATCATCATCATCATCATCATCATCATCATCAAAAAATCGATCATGACAATATGCCAACATTTCTCTTCAGTTTAAAGTTAAAGTTAATATTATAATGATAAAACACAAAGTATGTGTTGCTTCAGATTACAATTTGCTTGCAAAGGGCCCCGTCCTGAATCTATTTCACAGTACAGCGGATGATAAACAGACGACATATTTCTACAATACTCCGTTTGAGTGTAAATATATAACCCGTAATTACAAATTGTTATTTCCACAGATTACTTAGGTTAATAGCACCGTAGACTTAACATTAACTTACAGAGGAAAAACGGCAATTCCATACTTTATGATATGGTAGTGTAAATCTGTTTGTGACCACGTCACAGACTAAACATCTTATTGATCATTTGTCCCATTCACAGAACACAGCTAGAGCTGCGCATTGGTGTTTACAAAATAGCAGCGTTACGGTGACGCTAGATACTAAATATAGAATCCGGCAGTATTTTTCTACATGCAGACGTTTGTACATTAAACATTTATTAAAAAAAAAATAACATAAAAGACTGCTTAATAGAGCCTTTCTTTGTTAGAACGCCCAGACAGCCAACTTTGGTCCCGATCGACTTCTTTACAAATTGCAACTAACATCGGTAGAAATCCTGAGAAAACTAGGTCGCAAGAACAGGGATTTCCATTGGCAAATCTTCAATTTTGTTAGATGGTTGGTAAGTGCATGTATTAAGCTGTCTCACTTTGTATTTTGCGTTGTTATGAAAACAAACTGAAGCGTCCTTCTATCAGAAATGTCTTTAGGTATTATAATTGATCAGCTCCAAGTCATATTGATAACCCTATTGCACTATATATGCGATTAAGATTATCCTTACTCGCAAACGGCCCGTTCAATATGTTCAGGTTTTCAAGTTTTGCACATTCTTCATGATATCACAGCATTCGTAATGGTTTTTTTCCAAAATGTTCTGGGAGATGGCTTAATATAAGAGCCTACTCTTGTTGCCAGATCACTAATATTACCGTGCATTATGTAAAATTATATATCATGTACAGCATATTTGTAAATAAAATATTGACATCATTAAGTCAGGCATTAGCATCAGGAAATAAGTTTAATTCTGTTTATCATTTTAAACTTACTTGTCACTATGTCAGCTACTGTTTTAACAAATACATTGACAAATACTTAACAGGCAAATGGACTTCTTTTTTATGAGTGGCAATTTAACTGGTTAAAAGTAAGATCAAAATATTTAGAATTTATTTTGATATTCAAATGGATTGAAACTGTAATAACAGAATAAAAAAAGAGATAGCTTCAATATATAACCACAATAGCACGAGTCACAACAAACAACACACAATAGCACGAGTCACAACACAAAACACACAATAGCACGAGTCACAACACACAACACACAATAGCACGAGTCACAACACACAACACACAATAGCACGAGTCACAACACACAACACACAATAGCACGAGTCACAACACACAACACACAATAGCACGAGTCACAACACACAACACACAATAGCACGAGTCACAACACACAAAACACACAAACTTTCTGAACGAAACGTATGGTACAAGCCAATATAAATCTATAATGAAGAAAACAACTCACCATGGTCATACACTGGACCTAATGTTGATACAGTCAGATTGTCTAACCAACCTAATTACAAATATTTAATTCATATAAATAATAATACAATATTGGAGAGTTGTACAAAGTTAAGTAACATCAAATAAGTCTCAACCGTCCCCCAGCTTATAGCCACCAAACGTCATACTCTTGTGGGTCAAATGTCAATGTATTGTTCACCAAAGCCTAAGACAAGGCGCTCTGAGGGTATATCTATGTGTATTCTTAATGTATAGTTTCACGCAACTACTGTTCACGGTTGACGGTCTCTATGATATTAAATTATTTAGCTTGTAAACACTCTGATCAATACGGACTCGTTCGCGGAATGGTTACAAATCGAAAGCGAAACTTTATAGTAAGGCAAAATTCCAACTTAAATCGTGTTTGGAAATCCTCAGAAAAGTAGGTCGCGAGAACAGGATTTTCCATTGGCAAATCTTCAATTTTGTTAAATTGTTGGTAGGTGCATGTATTAAGCTGTCTCCCTTCGTATTTACAATTGTTATGCAAACACACGGAAGCATCCTGCTACCAGAGTTTTAACTAGATATGACTACTGATCAGCTCTAAACCATATTGATAAACCTAACGCATTAGGCTAGTCCATGTATACAGTCCTAACTCTAGTACTAATATTAATGCCCGGCCTCCTCTACTAGTATTAATACACTGTCTCCTCTGCCCCGACCGCAATATATATATATAAAAAAAATAAAAAATCTCGTCGTCAGAAAGCTACGTTATCGCAGCTATCCTAAAAAGCATTTTTGATTCTGTTCAGATGGTTTTCTCCTAAAGGTTCGTCGCAATTTGTTCTCTGATAAAAGTTAATATTTCAAAAACTGGTTTCCAAACCTATTAATAAATTATATTGATTAATAATCAATATTGAAATTTAAATTGATTGACAATGTCACAGTCCGAACAAGGGCGACAACTACCATTCACACCTTAGCACGATGCACAACACACAAACACTCCGTGAATCGTGAAGAAAATACACCATGGTCATAAAATTGACCTTACGTCTATGTCATTGTGGTTATATTGACTGAAAGTCATGGATTCCACAGGACGTCTAATTAACACAATTTTGTATATAAATCTGTTTTAAAATAAATAAAAAAGCAGTATGGTAGAGTTATACAGAGTTAATATTTTAACAAACATGCTTTACAAGTTTGGCTCATCCATTTCGCAGGTATAAGACTCCATTGTACTATACATGTAGCATATACATTGTAAAAGCCTTGTTTTTCAACTGAAAACATAATGTGAGTTATATGTACATGAAATGTCAAGGTCTCACGGTCTGGATTTTCCATTGGCAAGGACAGACAGACCACTTTTACAATGATACTGTAGTGAAAAAAAAGTATCTGTACTTATAGCTATCTCAGTTAATAATTGTTTATTTGTTTTGTAGACAAAAACCAGGGATGTGTAGTAGTAAACATATCCCTGCAAAAACACAATATCAATTTAGGTACAACGGGTAATCAAACTTTCCACTTTAACCTGAAGTTCAAGATCTATAAACTCTGTATATAAACTTATTCCACAAACTTTTACCCTTTGTGCACATCGTTTGCAGTATTCATCATTTGATACATTTCATATCAGAAAATGAGGAAAGAAATTACCCAGATAACAGTTATATCATTTTATTACAGATATATTCAGCCCGAATTTCGAAATTCGTTAGATTTGTATTCAAATAAAATCAAATAAAAACTGTCAGAATAAATTATTGTGACGTAGATAATCTAATTATTTAAATTAGGCCGTTCTTTTGCGCGCCAACATTTGTCACTGTACGAAAATAAAATCACCGAAATTATACGATTAGCGCTGGTTTTTCCAGATACAATGACGTTAATTGAACATACAGCTAACGTGATACTATAGTACTACAGCTATAAAAGTACTCGGTAGTGAAGCGGAGATGCTACACCAATCAATCACGCAATCAACATATTTTTCCTGTGATGTATTCAAAATCCAATAATGTGTTTTCCCGTTTTCAGCTCACCTGATCCGAAGGACCATGGTGAATATGCCATACTGCAGCGTCCATCGTCCGTCCGTTGTGTCCGTTGTCCGTCCCTCAACTTTTCCTTTAAAAAGCTACTAGTCCTGAACGGCCAAGTTGATTTTGACTAAATTTGGTCTGGTGCTTCCTTAGGCCAAAGGGACTCAATTTTGTGTGCCCGCCCCCCCCCCCCCCCCCCCCCCCCTGGAGCAGAGGGGCGGGGCGCAATATGGGAAATAAGGGTAAAGCCATTAACATCATCCTTCTTCTACCGCATTGATTTAGTGATTTTATCCTGATTTAGTCTGGAGCATCATTGAGGACTCAATTTTGTATCAATGGTGGGTCTGGCACCCCTGTGGGCTGAGGGGAGGGGCACACTCCCTCTCCTCTCCCCCCCCCTCTCTCTCTCTCTCTCTCTCTCTCTCTCTCTCAATGAATCTAATTCATTAATGAAATATTTGTTTTCTAACCATCATGTGAAAATTGTGTAATATTATATGTGTCTGTATTATACGGGAGAAGTCAATTGATAAATTGGAAAAACTTACCGACTAATCCCCTTTGTCCTGTTGTCAATAAAATATGTTTAAACTAAACTAAACAATAGGGGGAATATAGCAAATTCTTTAAAATCATTCTTCTTCTGTAGGAATGAAAGGATTTGTTCTATATTCGGTCTGAAGTATTCTTTGATGAAGGGGAACCAATTTTGTATAAACTGTGGGTCTGGCCCTCCTGAGGGCTGTGCGGCGGGCCCAATAGGGAAAATATAGCAAATTCTTTAATATCTTTCTTCTTCTGTAAGAATGAAAGGATTTTTTCCATATTTGGTCTGAAGGGGAACCAATTTTGTATAAACCATGGGTCTGAGGGGTGGGGCCCGATAGGGGAAACATAGCAAATTATTCTTTAAAATCCTTCTTCTGTAGGAATGAAAGAATTTGGTCCACATTTGTTGTGGAGCATCCTTGGGTATTTAAACAAAGGAATTTAAACAAAGTCTATGTTTTTGCAGTATTCGTTTTTAACTTATTAACAAAATGAACATAAACAAAGTCAACGTTTAGCTATTTTTTAACTGAAGAAGCAATACATTAAAGATAATTAAAACAAAATCACTGACCTTGATAGGTATTTTTTCGTGATCTGTTTCTTGGTGATAATCTTCAACAGGAATCTATGTAAACTCAATTTCTCAGTAAAATTCTTGATCAATAATCTTTGAGCTGTAATTTGTGGTGAATTCAAATCTAAGTTTTGGTTCAACTTGATTTTTAGTAAGATGGGGTGTGGATGTTTGTGTTCACCATTTTATCATTATCTAAAATAATATTTGATTGGTACATGCTATAGCTTGTTATATCGTTCGTATCACCATAGCAATATAACATCATGAGTTGATTGGTCAACGGTTTTATTTTTTGAAATCAATAGGGTCAAGTCAACTTAATCAACAGAAAGTCAGATGTTATATTTTTATCAACATTTCTTCACATCTTAAATGGGGCACTCTCCCCACCCCAGTGATCGTGATTCTTAGACAAAGAGGAACTGCCAATATTGGACTCAGGCACTCTGCCCTCCTCCCTCCAGTGACCGTATTCCTGGACAAATGGGGATCAGGGAACACCTGTGTACTCCTTCACGTGCCAAAAATCAATTCAAATTTGTATCGGACCGTGAAATTAATTGACCGTGAAATTATGGACCGTGAAGTTAATGGACCGTGAAAAGGTCAAGGTCAGTAGGTCAAAGGTCATACCTCTTTATGTACATATACGCTGCTAATAACAAATAATGATTGGAAATCGAAGATATACTATTTCCTTATCTATTAGTTACAATAAATATAATCATCTACCTTAAGACGTATATAAATAATAATAGTAATATACAACATTTATATAGTGCCCTATATAATTTGTAAAATTACTCTAAAGCGCTTTATATCATAAGTGTATAATCTATTGACATTTACATTTATTTTTAACGTAACTTGCAATTAGTAAAAACCATTTACGGAGTACACACTATACCGGACATTCAATGAAATACTCACCTCTGTGTGGCAGACTGCCTTTACTACATGTCCAGCTTATAAATGTCTGTACACGTAATCAACCCTGTAAACACAAACGGTACAAATACCAAACCGGACAGGAGAAAGAGCAAATGGAATAGATGGACAGATTAGTTTATAAATCGAGAAATCGAGTTAATACATCAATTTTCGAAACAGTCAGTATCTCAGCAATTCTAACCTACCTAAAAACTGTCGGTCTGTGTTCAAACAGATATAACTAGCCATCGCCACTTTCACTATTCAAGTTAACCTTTGTCTTTTACCTTTTCGTTCGTTTGATATCATTTCCTTTAACATGTTGTACTTTGATTGGCCCTAATGAATAATAGTGATATAGTGACCTCCCTGGGTCAAACAATTTGAAATCCCCTGGCCATAACCCTACTCAAAAGTGGTATGCATGAAGAACACACTTGTGTTCTTGGTGTCTGACCAAACCAAACAGATAAAACAGCCTCTTAAATGACATGTAATTAATATTCATCAACTTATAAGAAACAATATGTTTTCAAAATATCAATATATTGCATCAATAAATAATCCTGAAAGGGATTCAATATCACTAACTTTTAACAAACTTGTGATAAATGCTGATCAAAATTCCTATACTGCTGGGTTTGAGAGTGTTCTTATAAATTGAAGTCATTATTAGCTCACCTGTCCGAAGGGTTAGTGACCTTATGCCATTATGCCGTCCCCGTCCGTCAACTTTTCCTTTAAACGACTTCTTCTGAAGAATCGAAAGGCCTAAAGTCATGATATTTGGGTGATAGCTTGGTTGGTAAGAGCCGGAGTTCTGACGTTAATCGACGACAGACCGATATGAAAAATGTCGATAAAACGTCAGAAAAATTCGGACTACATGCATATACGCCTACTGTAATATTAAGCTTTATATACGGGTTTTACATGACTAGAATACCTGAGATCCTAAATACTACCACTTTGCAGGACAGGCAGGTTTAGCCATATACATCGATGTTGATGGCCGATTTGACGTCTGGTGACCTATATATTGACCATTGACTTATGATTAGTATGCTATCCCGATTGATATTGGTGTTCACTTTGAATTATGACCACTGCTGACCTACATATATTGACATGCTATCGTTCAATTTGTTAAAAGTGTAAATCAAGGATTTGTACCATTTATCAATATTGTTGGTCTGATTGACCTATGACCTGATCATAGCAAGCGTTGTCATACTAGGTGCGCGGCATTGGTTTATTAGGTTTGGCTTATGTTGGTCCCTTCTATAAACGCAATCGTTGCAGACAGAGAGTCGGCGGAGCTCCTTTGGGGCTAACCAGCATGCATGCACAAATATACACAAGCTCAGCTTTATATATGGACCCTGTTGCATGTGACTAGAATACCTGCGATCCTAAATGCTACCACTTGACAGGTTTGCCATATACATCGATATTGATGATCGATTTGACCTATATATTGATATGCTACATTGTATCATTCAATTTGTTGTGTAAATCAAAGATTTGTACAATGTAACATTTACCAAAATAAATTGTTAGCCTGATTGACCTATGGCCTGATCTTTTTACAAGTTTTGTCCTAGTAGGTGCGCGGCATTAGCTTATTTTGATCAAGTGTGGATGTCTGCCATTATTATAAAGGTATAACGTTAATTACGTCCTTACACTAAACGAATTTCACATAATACAGGCATCATCATCATCATCATCATCAATCATCATCATCGTTCATCATAAAAAAATCGATCATAACAATATGCCAACATTTCTCTTCAGTTCAAAGTTAAAGGTAATATTATAATGATAAACACAAAGTATGTGTTGCTTCAGATTATAATTTGCTTGCAAAGGGCCCCGTCCTGTATCTATTTCACAGTACAGCGGATGATAAAAAAGATGACATACTTCTACAATACTCCGTTAGAGTGTAAATATATAATCCGTAATTACAAATGATTTCCACAGATTACTTAGGTTAATAGCACCATAGACTTAACATTAACTTACAGAGGAAAAACGACAATTCCATAGTTTATGATATGGTAGTGTATATCTGTTTGTGAACACGTTACAGACTAAACATCGTATTGATCATTTGTCCCATTCACAGAACACAGCTAGAGCTGCGCATTGGTGTTTACAACATAGCAGCGTTACGGTGACGCTAGATACTAAATATAGAATCCGACAGTATTTTCTACATGCAGGCGTTTGTACATTGCACATTTATTAGAACATTTTAAACATAAAAGACTGCTTAATAGAGCCTTTTCTTTGTTAGAACGCCCAGACAGCCAACTTTGGTCCCGATCGAATTGCAACTAACATCGGTGATGGAAATCCTCAGAAAACTAGGTCGCGAGAACAGGGATTTCCATTGGCAAATCTTCAATTTTGTTAGATGGTTGGTAAGTGCATGTATTAAGCTGTCTCACTTTGTATTTTGCGTTGTTATGAAAACAATTTGAAGCGTCCTTCTATCAGAAATGTCTTTAGGTATTATAATTGATCAGCTCCAAGTCATATTGATAACCCTATTGCACTATATATGCGATTTAGATTATCCTTACTCGCAAACGGCCCGTACAATATGTTCAGGTTTTCAAGTTTTGCACATTCTACATGATATCACAGCATTCGTAATGGTTTTTTTCCAAAATGTTCTGGGAGATGGCTTAATATAAGAGCCTACTCTTGTTGCCAGATCACTAATATTACCGTGCATTATGTAAAATTATATATCATGTACAGCATATTTGTAAATAAAATATTGACATCATTAAGTCAGGCATTAGCATCAGGAAATAAGTTTAATTCTGTTTATCATTTTAAACTTACTTGTCACTATGTCAGCTACAGTTTTAACAAATACATTGACAAATACTTAACAGGCAAATGGACTTCTTTTTTATGAGTGGCAATTTAACTGGTTAAAAGTAAGATCAAAATATTTAGAATTTATTTTGATATTCAAATGGATTGAAACTGTAATAACAGAATAAAAAA
>NW_018405708.1:168614-227015 GCF_002113885.1 Mizuhopecten yessoensis
AAAAAAGCAGTATGGTAGAGTTATACAGAGTTAATATTTTAACAAACATGCTTTACAAGTTTGGCTCATCCATTTCGCAGGTATAAGACTCCATTGTACTATACATGTAGCATATACATTGTAAAAGCCTTGTTTTTCAACTGAAAACATAATGTGAGTTATATGTACATGAAATGTCAAGGTCTCACGGTCTGGATTTTCCATTGGCAAGGACAGACAGACCACTTTTACAATGATACTGTAGTGAAAAAAAAGTATCTGTACTTATAGCTATCTCAGTTAATAATTGTTTATTTGTTTTGTAGACAAAAACCAGGGATGTGTAGTAGTAAACATATCCCTGCAAAAACACAATAACAATTTAGGTACAACGGGTAATCAAACTTTCCACTTTAACCTGAAGTTCAAGATCTATAAACTCTGTATATAAACTTATTCCACAAACTTTTACCCTTGGTGCACATCGTTTGCAGTATTCATCATTTGATACATTTCATATCAGAAAATGAGGAAAGAAATTACCCAGATAACAGTTATATCATTTTATTACAGATATATTCAGCCCGAATTTCGAAATTCGTTAGATTTGTATTCAAATAAAATCAAATAAAAACTGTCAGAATAAATTATTGTGACGTAGATAATCTAATTATTTAAATTAGGCCGTTCTTTTGCGCGCCAACATTTGTCACTGTAAGAAAAAGAAAAAAACCCGAAATAATATGATTAGCCGCTGGTATTTCTAGATACAATGACGTTAATTGAACATACAGCTCACATGATACTATAGTACTACAGCTATAAAAGTACTCGGTAGTGAAGCAGAGATGCTACACCAATCAATCACGCAATCAACATATTTTTCGTGTGATGTATTCAAAATCCAATAATGGGTTTTTCCATTTTTAGCTCACGTGGTCCGAAGGCCCATGGTGAATATGCCATACTGCAGCGTCCATCGTCCGTCCGTTGTGTCCGTTGTCCGTCCGTCAACTTTTCCTTTAAAACGCTACTAGTCCTGAACGGCCAAGTTGATTTTGACTAAATTTGGTCTGGAGCTTCCTTAGGCCAAAGGGACTCAATTTTGTGTGCCCTCCCCCTCCCCCCTTGGAGCAGAGGGGCGGGGCCCAATAGGGGAAATAAAGGTAAAGCCGTTAACATCCTTCTTCTACCGTAGTGATTAAGGGATTTTATCCTGATTTAGTCTGGAGCATCCTTGGGCCAAGGGGACTCAATTTTGTATAAATGGTGGGTCTGGCCCCCCTGTGGGCTGAGGGGAGGGGCACAATAGGGGGAATATAACAAATTCTTTAAAATCATTCTTCTTCTGTAGGAATGAAAGGATTTGTTCCATATTTGGTCTGAAGCATCCTTTGATGAAGGGGAACCAATTTTGTATGAACGGTGGGTCTGGCCCTCCTGAGGGCTGTGCGGCGGGGCCCAATCAGTCTCAAAATGAAACATGCAAAACTTATGATTAAGGGGAGTGTTCATAACAAGAGGCCCAAGAGGGCCTGTATCGCTCACCTGAATATTTAAGCAGTCATAGCAAAATATTCTCATTAAAGTCAAGGTCATTTTCATTCGCAAACTTTGTTTTGCTCTTTCCGAGGAAGCCACCTGCTAAATATTAAGATTTTATACCTTTCAGATCTTCAGAAGAAGTTGTTCTAAGTGTAAGACATATCTGACTCCTGTGACCTTGAAAGTAGGTCAAGGTCACTTTCATTATCAAACTTTGTTGGGCTCTTTCCCAGGAAATAACCAGCCAAATATTAAGGTTCTATAACTTCAAGTTCTTCAGAAGAAGTCGTTTGAAGTGTTTGACATATCTGCCTCATGTGACCTTAAAAGTAGGTCAAGGTCATTTTCATTCTCAAACTTTGTTGGGCTCTTTCCTAGGAAGCTACAAGCCAAATATAAAGATTCTATACCTTTCAGTTCTTCAGAAGAAGTCGTTTGATGTGGCTGACAGTTTTGACCCCTGTGACCTTGAAAGAAGGTCAAGGTAATTTTCATTCTCAAACTTTGTTGGGCTCCATCCCAGGAATCCATCAGCCAAATATGAAGATTCTATACCTTTTAGTTCTTCAGAAGAAGTTGTTTGAAGTTTTTAACATATTTGACCCCTGTGACCTTGAAAGTAGGTCAAGGTCATTTTCGTTCTCAAACTTTGTAGGGCTCCTACCAACAAAGCTTTCAGCCAAATACCATGACTCTAGGCCCGTCCCTTCTTCAGAAGAACTTGTTTAAAGGAAAAGTTGACGGACAATGGACAGACACCGCACCATGACATAAGCTCACTTGCCCTTTGGGCAGGTGACCTAAAAAATATGAAATTTGAGAAAGTTCTGCCAAGTACTTCTGGAGAAATAGCGATAATAATCTTGATTTTTTGAAATCTTAGATCTCTGTCTGCCTGACATTTAGTTTTCCCATTAATGAAACGTCTACAATTTTAAGGGACAAAGGGCAACCTTTGTAGCAAAATTTGAGAAAGACATGTCAAGAACCTATAATGTGAAATAGCAATACCCCGTAACAGACCAAAAGTCTCGAAATCTAAGATGGCTGCCTGATGCCCGTTTTATTAACCTAATTGGTCTCAAAAGGAAACTTGCTTTGAACTTTCCACCAAGAATTTTCATCTAAAATTTGAGAAAATCTGTCAAGTATTATACCAATAAAGCAAACTATAGCACTCAAAATCTTAGATGGATGCCTGACTGCAATCTTTTTTTTTCCGATCACAAGGGCCCCTACAAGAAACTTAAAATGAAATTTAAGAAAGATCTGTCAAGCAGTTCTTGAGCTATAGTGATAACAAGAATTGTTTAAGGATGGAGGCACGTTTTGTGGTAGGACGCAGGGCTCGTGACCAAACGGTTGCAGGTTCGAGCCACAACATGGCAGTGTGTTGAATCTTTGAACCAGATATTTTACTACACTTGTTCCAGTTAACTCAGCTGTAAAAGAGTATGTGGTGGGGTAGTGCTGGAATTGTTGAATGCTACCTTGAGCCTTGAAATGGCAGCCCCGGCTGTATGCTCCCCAGGGAGTTGAGACAGATATTGGCTGGTTGCAAAGGCCCTTCCCATGGATAATAATTTGTGAATGGCTTTGAGACGACCTACGAACTAGGTTGTGATAAAGCAGTATATAAGAACCTCAAATTCTCATTATCATATTATTATTGATGGACAATGGAGGACAGGCAATTTTAATAGCCAGACATCGTCAATAGCCCATGATGGGCTAAAAGGATTGATATAAAAGTATCCTGTTGCGGTATACAAAACACAAACAAGGTAATAAAACCATCAGATTTTATTTGCCATCTAACACTGGCTAATTTACATTGGTCAGTTTTGGGCATAACAAGCATGTTAATCTAAAAGCTACAACAACGTTGGTTGGAATGGCAAAATGGCGTTATGTCAGCTTTAAGGGGCTAACTACAATGGCATATACACACACACATTCCTTCCTTTTGGAGTTACTTCCCTTTGAAGTTCTAGACTTTCACAATCTTTTGGAAGTTTCCATGCTTTTAATATTTATATAATATTCTAACAGACTTATTTCCCTATTTACCTTTCCCAACCCTGTAACAAATTACATGTATATTCTTATTATGAGGAATACTACCA
Organism: Mizuhopecten yessoensis; assembly: GCF_002113885.1. Lineage (NCBI taxonomy): Eukaryota > Metazoa > Mollusca > Bivalvia > Pectinida > Pectinidae > Mizuhopecten > Mizuhopecten yessoensis. The sequence continues at coordinate 172,265 of NW_018405708.1, forward strand.
ACTCTATAGAAAATTAATGTTAACTCATTCACCCCTGAAGACACATTTGAACACTTCCAATTCAAAGGTTGGAATAGTTCATTATGCAAATTCAGGGGTGAATGAGTTAATATATAAATACTCAAACAAAACAACAAAGACTAATGCATTTTCCTCTCTTAGAAAATAATTTTACCCATCAAATTGAATTCCGATGATGTTGTTCTTTTTGTGATAAAATATAAGTACTTTCCCTTTTAAAAAACAAATCTCTAAACTAACCCCCATCAGATTAAAATTTCCCTCAACTTCAAAACTAGACTTCACACACCAAACTTAAAAATGAAAATAAAATAAATACATTAAAATCTATCTGATATGAACAAAGCTAACAATGGCATGATGATAATGATACACTATGTGTAACTTACTTTAAGCATTGCACTGTAAAATCTACATATGCTTACCAATATTTTACATAATACATACAATGAAGTCTATATATAATACATCAGCTTTACATATTACTATACAATGTCATAACCCTTTCATCCCTATGTTACTAAAGTAGACTCTACCATGCATTGTTCTGAATAGGTCCACTATGGTCTACAGTGGTGAAAGGGTTAAATAAGCTCCGTTTCGGCACAAACATGTTTTACTTTTCACAGTAAATTAAATCATAAATGTAGCTTAAGATCCTGAATTGTATTTCAGATTTTTTGCTTATTGAAATATTTAACATATATATCAGATTATCTTCCCTATTCACACACGGCGAAATGAAATATGTTATTGTTTCACCAGTGACAGATCAAAACACAACATTTCTCAGCTTTTCACTGTAGTGCTAATTTAGAAAAGAAAAGTCACTGTAATTATTAACTTTAAACACATTCTTTGGGTATAAACTATTGATGCAGAATATCTTACAGTTATTTGGATTTTTATCTTTTTTATTTTCAAAAAGCCATTTCCACACACTAAAGTAGTGAATATGATATATTTTCATGTAAAAATTATTTCAAGTTTATGTCTTGCTAAACAAATACCAATATGACTGTGTTCAATAAAACAAATTAAGAGCTACATGTTTCCTGTTACAAGGACCTACAATAAAAACACAGCAACAGTAAATACAAAATATAACTTATCAATATATATCATATAAAAGAGGAACAAAAATTTACAATTTCATTTATGACAAACCATACTAATGTCTGATATTATATATCTATCTAGCGAAATTGATTCCTGGCAAGCATTCTGATACAAGCTGAATAGGATAATATAATAAACACTATTAGCTATATAACAATGCTCACAGAGCTTTGCTTCTCACGATATATAATCACATACATTCTAAATAGGTAACATGTGTTGTAGCAATATCATAACTGGCCAGCTAAATCAGCTAATGGCTTTGATCATAAACTCCTAATTAAAAAAAAAAAAATCCATAAAAAATGTACATGGATCTCAAAATACCCTTTGTCAATGTCTATAAGATATTCATCACTGTCAATACTCTAGGTATTTGAAGATAAATCCCAATTTGTTTTATATCCTTACCCCTGAGCAGTTTCACTGTCAATACTCGAGGGTTGGGAAGATAAATCCCAATTTGTGTTATATCCTTACCCCGGAGCACTTTCACTGTCAATACTCGAGGGTTGGGAAGATAAATCCCAATTTGTTTTTTATCCTTATCCCCGAGCCCTTTCACTGTCAATACTCGAGGGTTGGGAAGATAAATCCCAATTTGTTTTTTATCCTTATCCCCGAGCACTTTCCCTGTCAATACTCTAGGCATTTGAAGATAAATCCCAATTTGTGTTATATCCTTACCCCGGAGCACTTTCACTGTCAATACTCGAGGGTTGGGAAGATAAATCCCAATTTATTTTATATCCTTACCTCTGAGCACTTTCACTGTCAATACTCTAGGTTTGTGAAGATAAATCCCAATTTATTTTATATCCTTACCTCTGAGCACTTTCCCTGTCAATACTCTAGTTTTGTGAAGATAAATCCCAATTTGTTTTATATCCTTTCCCCTGAGCACTTTCACTGTCAATACTCTAGGTTTGTGAAGATAAATCCCAATTTGTTTTATATCCTTACCCCGGAGTACTTTCACTGTCAATACTCTAGGTTTGTGAAGATAAATCCCAATTTGTTTTATAGTCTTACCCGCGAGCACTTTCAACATCCTAGGTTTATGAGTTTGACCGAGCTGTTTCATACATCCTGATTGACTGATTTCAGCACTTTCTCAATTGCAAACACTTTTTTTATCATCTTGTACAAACAATTAAAGAAAAATCTCTGATAAATAAATAAACATTTGTCTTCAAATATCTACCAGTCCAAAACTGATATGAGTATTTATAAGAAACAATCTTAACTGTTGATATTTTTAAAATCATAAAAATTTATAATAACATTTGTTGGGTACTTTTTATTATTATTATTAAGTGAAACCTCTTTAATCTGACATTTTATGGGACACAATATGAATATCTGTCAGATTAAACAGCATTTAGGAATATTGAACAGTCAGGTTAGACAGGACGTCAGAATACTCAGGTCTCGTGTGATAGTTTTCATAGGAAATGGGTCGGGATATCAGAATACTCAGGGGTCGGATTGGACAAGTTTCGCTGTGTTGTAAGAGGGTGTCATCCTACCCTATATACCCCACGTGTCATCAGTACTTGAACTCATTCACCCCTATACACACATTTAAACTCTTCCAATTTCAAGTTTGGAATAGTTTATTGTGAAATTTCAAGGGTGAATGAATGAGCTAAAAGAAAGTTTTTATAACTAGGAACTAGCTGGTCGTGGGTCAACACAGAATTAGATTATAGCTGTATTACCATCACTATATATACCCCTGATCCCTTAATGGACAGCTACAATAGGGGAGCTGGAATGGGCACTGCTGCATTAGTGTACCACTAAGACAAACATAGTCTACCTAGTCAGAACACATGTAGTTTGAGACATCATGCCTTTAGGCAGAAGTAGAGATAAAAAATCTTTGTAAAACGTGAGCAGCTTCAAACTTCAATAACTTCTCCCAGATTACCTCAAAAGAAAACAATTTTACATGTATATGTTACTTCAAGACATAATGTGGAAAAAACGACAGGAAGCTGTCAAATCTACTGTGTAGCATGTACTAGATTACATATATCACACCAAAAATTTAAAACCAATTAATAACATAATTTATATGAATTTAATTCATATTTCATATCAGTTAAATATTTCATATCAATTAATATTTAATACTAATTAATAGTTAATACCCACTAATTATATCATACCAATTAGTTATATAAAACCTATGAATATTTCATGCAAGTTAGTAATTCATTTTATGCTCATTAATTATTTATTTTACAACAATTATAGATATATATTCGTTCCAATTTATTATACATTTTTATTCCAATTTATAGTGTATTTTTCATCAAGTATATATGTTAAACCAATGAATTTCATTTTATTAAATAATTTATACCAATAAGTTATATCTTTCATACTTATCGATACTTCATACCAATGTATTTACATTCAACTGTTGTTTTTTTGTTAATTTCAGAAAATCAAATCCATTTCAATCACAGGTGTGAAAAAAAGTCTTCATGAAAAATAAATTGATATGCATGCCTTCATTGTGCCATGTAATTAAAAGGATTTGTTCATGCATTATATGCAGATTCAAACCTTCTGATTTTCATTCCCGACATCACTGTGTCCTAAAGAAAACTTAAAGAGTCAAAATACCTTGCTTTAACTCATTCACCCCTGAAACTTCATAATGAACTATTCAAACCTTTGAATAAGAAGAGTTCAAATGTGTCTTCAGGGGTGGATGAGTTAAGGATTCCCGTCCCACTACTGAAGAATTCCACTGCATATTTTTATACAATTAGTAACCGCTGAGATCTCCTTAACTTGTCTTTGATATTTAACAGTCTAGTTGGGCTGAGCCAATGATCTGCCACTGATCCTTTAAGTGTATAGCGACTTTACTGTTATCAGAGATGCAGGTTTCTAATCTTGGTCTTGCCCTCTTTGCAGATATAATTTTGACTTCATCGTTTTTTCTTGTTATTTTTTTTTTCTTGTTGAGCAATGTATAAGTTTCTTTTCAAAAAGGATTTATTAATGCTGGTAAACCCAATTCTACTGTAAAATAATAAATTTTTGTGGGACATTAAATTTCGTTTGTTTTGTGGATAAAAAAAATAATTCCACGAAATGAAATCCCCACGAAAACATAAATTTGGTATGATATACCCCACGAAAATAAATGATTCTACAGTCATTCATAGATACTGTACAGTTTTTTGGCAGTGGTGCAAGCATCCTTCATCGGTCTTATTTGTCACGGAATTGAAAGTATATTTTAAAATACTCATATATGGGTATGTTATAATCGATGAAAATCTCATGGCAGTGCCATTTGATGACGGTCTTAATATTTGTTTGTTTGAGGTAAAAGTGACCATTGCATTATAACACCTGCCTATATAGAATAGTTCATGTCCATATTTCAGTGAAATTTTGTACTGAAAATCCTATCACACACAACTGTAGCAATACTTTTATAAATTATTTCATAACTGAAAATTATGATCCAAATTTTGCTGCTTCTGGTGTTTTATCTAATTTTAGGATGAACTTTCAGACAGGTACATCACATTTTGCTGTTCGTCTGTAAAAAGGAACAATGCAATTTACTTGATACAAAACATAACAGAATGTAAAGACTATCTACAGATAAACTCCAGAAAATACTTTGCATACCACTAATAATTTGAGAATCAAAAAGGAAATTTATTTCCTCAATTTTCAATCATGTTGAACACACATAATTTGGCATAAGCACAAATTGAAATTACTGGCTTGAATGCATAACAGCGCACCTTTTATATACATGTAAGTATATATATATATTATACATATAAATACTATCTGCAGAGAAGTAAAAGAAATACACTGAGCAACTTTTTTAAATAATCATCACATTTTCTGAAATGTCTTTAAACAGATTTGTTATAACCGTCAGACTGTCTTATAGTTACTTTATATTTCATATATATTACAATTTCTAGCAAAATGTGAAAAGGTATTAGTTTAATTGTTAAAACCTTACAACTGAACATCATTTTTTTTTTTGGGGGGGGGGGGGGGGGGGGGGAAAGAAGCCATGTTTCAAAACAAATTAACTGTACTGTAGGTAAAATCTCAGGGATGTTAGAATATTAGATGTATTAATATCAACCCCCCTAGGATACACTGAAAGTGTCTGATATGACAGACGATAAAAATGTATAGAATAAAGACGTGTTCTTTTCAACATCAATCAAATGACAACACATTATATTAGTAACACAAGGACAGATAAATGTTAGTTTTAACAAAACAAATAAAAAGGAAAAGGAAAGAACAAGTATAAAATATATAATACACTCAATGTGTTACCCTTCAATCTATAAATAGAACATCTGATGACACATGTATGTCACAAAAATTTAATAGATATATAGCTATGAGCACCGTTAATCTTTATAAAACACCTATATCAGAAATTAAACAGAAGCCAGCCACATTTAACCACAATAGCCTATGTGTAACACAATGGCAATATACATAGAGTTGTAGCTATGATAGTATATGTAAAATATATTGCTGTTACAATGCTTTGATTTATTTATTTTACACTGTGAATATATTGTACATTTAGGGCTTTTTAATAATTGAAGTTTTTTACAAAAATATTTTGTTAGAGACAGGATTTTAATTTCAAAATCATTTTACTAAAGTTACAATTACTAACTTACCCTATGTAACTTTAGTAAACCCTACCATGCGTTGATCTGGATAAGTCCATTACAGTCGACAGAGGTGAAAGGGTTAATAAGCTTATTGCTAAACTCACTATCTTTTTACTTCAGATGTTTCTCTCATCTATACTATGGACGCTTCATACAAATGATGAGAAAGTCTTTAGAGGAAAAATTGATACCAGGCTGAATTTTACCCTATGATACGCAATTGTTTTCCGATCTGAACTCACCAAGAAGTGGCAAAATGTGGCTATACAGGAGAGGACAACGTGACGAAGGATTGTGGAGAGTTATGTCCCCTGTGTATAATACTTTATACAATTGCACACAAACACAATACATATGCTATGGCTAGTATCCGGTAATGCAGAAATAAACATTTTGAGATCAGTTATGGAATAAGTTAAACCTTTTACTGTTCTAAATCTGGATTCACCCAAATGAATTTTACCCAACACAGACAGAATAGAGACTAAACGAGCATTGTTTTAACCCTGTTATCACAATCCATCATAACAAAATTTGAATTTTTCGTTGAATCTGAAAAAAAAGTCAAACTTGCATTTATGAAATAAAAGAATGTTCGAAAGCACAAAAATGACCGGGATTTAAGAATCAATCATAAAAGTGGATAACACTAATACTTTGTTGGTGTATGGCACATATACCTCCTAGTATAGTTACCAATCATATCACACACAATAAAACAAAGGAACCTATCAAAACAACATCTTTGGTCCCTTTTCATATGTCTTTTTTTTATGAAATGATTATGTACATGATCTTGTGACATCTTGGGACAAAATTAAATGATCAATTTCAGACACAAGTTTTATCTTGCAAAAGTGTTTTTGTTAACTTCACATTTCACAATAGTCAGACACACACACATTTCTGAATGAAAACAACATAATCTTGACGATGGATTTGTACTATACAAGTGATTAGAATTTTGAAAGCATTTACAAACATATTTTTTCAGAATTAAAAAAGGCTGAATAAGATATTTAGAGGTACTTGCTCTACATGAAAAATGTTCAATGCTGGTTGTATCGACAAACTATCACTTTGGAATCAAAACAAGCACATTCAAATCCTGCCATTAAAGTGTATACACAATTGTATTCTATCTCCATAGCAACAAGGAAGGTATCATACAGGAAATTCAATGTATTCACTCATCCACCTCTGAAGACACATTTGAACTCTCCCAATTCAAAGGTTGGAATGGTTCATTATGGAATTTCAGGGGTGATTGACTTCAAATTGACCGTATCAATGACTTTAATGCTTGTGGATGAAATACTCCAGGTTTAATACAAAGGTTTTTGCTCCTAGATTATCTAACACAAATTTCAGATGATGCTTGAATGAAAAATGTTTTTAATAACTATGATATGTGAACTCTTTAACCCTTCATGATAAACAACATGAAAAAGTCTGAAAATGCCTAAAATGTACATGCACATTGTTCTCTATTTGGCAAAGAACAAAAAAGAAAATCTAGTCTGTTCTATGCAATGAATCTATCTGAATCTGATAAGAAAACAACAAACAGAGAATTCTGCCGATTTCATAAAGTAAAAAAGAGGTTGAAAAATCGTCTGCTCCCTAATAGGGACATTCGGCAAGGATAAAGCTATTTTTGTACAAAATGTAATACAAAAATACAATGCTTATTTTCTAAGCTTTACATCAATTATCATATAAGATATCGTAAGTTTATATTTTGAAGTATTTTATTTTAAATTCAAATAATACACTACTATACGATCAAAGTAAAAAATTGTTTTTTACAAAATCTGTTTATAGACCTGGGATACACAAAGTTCTGCCATTTCTACAGTGTAAACCTTCATATATATTTAACATTCATAAAATAAACACAAATAACAGTTTAACCGTAAATCAACAATTTATAAAATTGTATTTATGGAAGTAATCATTTAACATAAATAAGTGTAATACAGCGACAGTCTTGTTTATGTGGTTGGAGACCCAGAACTAGGAGGTTCCTGACCAGATGATCTGAATGGACACCCAATTAAGAATACTTAGTGTATAATGTAATTTTATTCTCCATCCCCCAAGAATGCCGATAACTCCCACCAAAGTATAAGAATGATATATACAGCCAGACCTATCTATCACAATTTAAGATCTTCTTTGAAAGGAGAGGTATTGAGAAAGATTAAGGCCGCATTTGTTTATTGCGATTCGAAAGGTTGAACTGGTTGGACCAGAGTTGTTTGTTTATGAAATAAAGTCGGACCTAGTAATCCGATGCTGCTTTCAGACGAGCCTTGACAAAGCCTTGCAAGGCCTGCATTAACATTTGCAGGTCCGCGACGGTTTATACCCTAAAAGGTTACATTAAATAAAAGACAATCCTGTTGAACCGGATGTCTAGGTGAGATGGGCCTAGGTTTGCTGTGTGTGTCTAGGTGAGATGGGCCTAGTTTTGCTGTGTGTGTCTAGGTGAGATGGGCCTAGTTTTGCGCTGTGTGTCTAGATGAGATGGGCCTAGATTTGCTGTGTGTCTAGGTGAGATGGGCCTAGGTTTGCTGTGTGTGTCTAGGTGAGATGGGCCTAGGTTTGCTGTGTGTGTCTAGGTGAGATGGGCCTAGTTTTGCTGTGTGTGTCTAGGTGAGATGGGCCTAGGTTTGCTGTGTGTGTCTAGGTGAGATGGGCCTAGGTTTGCTGTGTGTGTCTAGGTGAGATGGGCCTAGGTTTGCTGTGTGTGTCTAGGCGAGATGGGCCTAGGTTTGCTGTGTGTGTCTAGGCGAGATGGGCCTAGGTTTGCTGTGTGTGTCTAGGTGAGATGGGCCTAGGTTTGCTGTGTGTGTCTAGGCGAGATGGGCCTAGGTTTGCTGTGTGTGTCTAGGCGAGATGGGCCTAGGTTTGCTGTGTGTGTCTAGGCGAGATGGGCCTAGGTTTGCTGTGTGTGTCTAGGCGAGATGGGCCTAGGTTTGCTGTGTGTGTCTAGGCGAGATGGGCCTAGGTTTGCTGTGTGTGTCTAGGCGAGATGGGCCTAGGTTTGCTGTGTGTGTCTAGGCGAGATGGGCCTAGGTTTGCTGTGTGTGTCTAGGCGAGATGGGCCTAGGTTTGCTGTGTGTGTCTAGGCGAGATGGGCCTAGGTTTGCTGTGTGTGTCTAGGCGAGATGGGCCTAGGTTTGCTGTGTGTGTCTAGGCGAGATGGGCCTAGGTTTGCTGTGTGTGTCTAGGCGAGATGGGCCTAGGTTTGCTGTGTGTGTCTAGGCGAGATGGGCCTAGGTTTGCTGTGTGTGTCTAGGCGAGATGGGCCTAGGTTTGCTGTGTGTGTCTAGGTGAGATGGGCCTAGGTTTGCTGTGTGTGTCTAGGTGAGATGTCTTTTAGTCACACAACAACATGATTCGGTACTCAGCACATCCTTGCAGGACAACAGTTAAGTTTAGGTATTGTAGCTGAAATCGCTACTATGCTCACCTTTGTTGATAAAGCAATGACAAAGAAATAACTACGGACAAATTTTTTCGACACACTCTAAACAATTATCAGTACAGTACAGAACTTGTTTGGTTTAGCACTATACAGTAGGTTTCTTCCGGTCATTTGAGCTCCTTATATTTGTGTAGACAGCTGCAGATAAAACGTCATTAATTTGAACCTTCATTGTTTCCTTAAATTCCTGATGACATGAACATATTTCAAACCTAGAAAATTGGAAACAAAATTTTACTCATAAAGCTTGAACGCTTCCATGTGGCTCTTCCAACCACACAAACAAAACTGACACATTCTACTCCATGCTAATGGCATCATGATAATACCTTCAATCCTCATATTCAAACAATCCATGACTATTTTGAAAAATATCAAGTCTGAATACAATAAAAAATATAACAAAATTATCTTAAATTCATTAAATTATACAAGAATTTAATTCTTTTAACTTAAACAACATTGAAGTAAAATAATTGTCCTACACCGACGTGGAATTCATCACACAGAAGCTTGATTTGGAAACAAAACTAAAATTCAACCTTTTATTTTAAAGCAATTTAAATCAAACTGTTAAACTTTGGTTGAGATGGAAACATACCCAGTATGAATTGAATTCATTTAAGATTACAAATAGTATACAAAAAAATCCAAAACAAAAACAAGGAATAATCAAAAGTAAACACAAAATAACAGTTTCAAATGTTGTTTGAGTCTAATACTTATATACATGGATGAGGAAAGTGAATATGGTTCCCCTATGTATATATATATATACCTTTGACAATCTTTGTATGGGTTTGTGGAGTTCATGGCATGTTTGCTTACATTAAAGGATGAAATCTGACATCGACTTGATGGAATTCAATATTTATGTGATAAAATTTACATCACTTTCATGAAAATTTTCGCAAGATATTTAATGCCAAAAAAATAAAATCTCGTCGATAATACCGTCATGAAAATAGCGATGACGACAATCAATGCTGATTACAGAAAACTCAATTTGATGAAACTCAAAACTGTTCACAAGACTTTGACAACTACCCACGGTAACATTTAAGTTTTGTTTTTTTGCTTTGTTAACCAAGCCCCAAACTGGTCTGATCGTTCCAGTGTTCAACCAGTGCTTTGTAACCCATTTCCACTTTTTCTATTGTATCACAGTAATGTTGCTTTGTACAAAAGTTTGCTTATTGATACAAAACAGAGAAGATGGTATATATCCTGCTTGTATTTTGTAAACAAAGTGCATTTCTCAGACAGCACTGAACAGCAGTCCCCTGGACCCTATATTTGCTGAATCGGGTACTCCTGAGACGACGCCAGACTACGTGTATACGTTTTGGTGAACCTGGACATCTGTCCAGTGACTACACAGGCATGTGAGCCTGCTGGTAAAAGTCAGGATCGTCTTCATCATCACAATCGCTATCCTCTTCCTCTTTATCAAGCTGTTAAAAGGAAAAGACAATCATTCATTCTAATACAAAAAAGACAAATGCAAGAAATTTGAATGGTCAGAACTAGCTTATAACAAGGACATAGTCATTCAGACTATTAATGGTGAATTAAGAAGTTTTTGAGACAACCATTCATTTGAATACAAAAGATCCAATTGCAAGAAAATAGAAAAGCCAGAACTAACTGCATGTATATATAAAGTACGTATACATGGAACACAAGCCCCTATAACCTCCTCACGTAGATCTCTTTCAAAGTGACCTCACCTGATGAAAAAAACACCTGCTGTAGTTAATTCAGCAAATGATACATTATTTGCCAACTTAATTAACCAGAATAGGTTTTTTTATCACACAGAAATAGCACTTTTCAAAAGCAATGACCTTTTCTTTTACGGCACTGAACAAATACAGACCAAAGGAAGGAGAAATGGATATTATACAAGAGGCCCAGAGGGCCTGTATCGCTCACCTGGATACCAAAGCAATCATGGTAAAATATTCTCTGAATGAAATCAAGGGAATATGCCAGACCTCAAGGCCAATCCTTGTAGCATATCTGTATCAGAGTTTTTATGTCCAGCAATTTTATGTATGGTTATGGGGTTGGGATCTCAACTGTTTCCAAGCTTTGACTCAGAAACTAGGTCCCTCGGGTTGTGGCCAGACCCCAGGATCAATTCTAATATCGTAACTGCATTTGTCTCTTTTTGCCCAGCATTTGTATATATAGTTTTGGGGTGGGGATCTCAACCGTTTAAAAGTTATGACCCAGGGGTTAAGTCTCGTAGGGTGGAGCAGTCCCCAAGGCCATCCTGGAAGCATATGTGCAATCATTTCTTTACACTCAGCAATTGTATATACCGTTATAGGGTGGGGATCTCAACCATTTCCAAGTAATACACTTTTTTTGGCCCCACCCCTTAGCCCGTGGGGTCAGCCCCACCATTTGTACAATTTTGAATCACCACCACCTAGGGATGCTTCCAGTCATATATGGTTGATAACCACTTCTTAGATCCAGAGAAGAAGTCACATGAAGTAATATTGCCGAATTGACCCCTTTTTGCCCGCCTCTCAGCACCCTGGGGGGTTAGCTCCATCATTTGCACAATTTTGAATCCCTGACACCTAGGGATGCTTCCAGTCAAATATGGTTGATATCCAATACTTAGTTCTAGAGAAGAAGTTGCTTAAAGCAATATATCCAAATTGCCCCCTTTTGGCCCCGCTCCTCAGCCCCCTGAGGGGTCAGCCCAACCATTTGTAAAATTTTGAATCTCGACCACCTAGGGATGCTTCCAGTCAAATATGGTTGATATCCATCTCTCAGTTCCAGAGAAGAAGTCGCTGAAAGCAGTATAGCCAAATTGTCCCCTTTTTGCCCCGCCCCTTAGCCCCCTGGGGGGTCAGCCCCATCATTTGTACAATTTTGAATCCCCACCACCTAGGGATGCTTCCAGTCAAATATGGTTGATATCCACCTCTTAGTTCTAGAGAAGAAGTCGCTTAAAGCAATATAGCCAAATTGACCCCTTGTGGCCCCGCCCCCAGCCCCCTCGGGGGTCAGCCCCACCATTTGTACAATTTTGAATCCCCACCACCTAGGGATGCTTCCAGACAAATTTATTGAATTCCAATCAGTGGTTAAGTAGAAGAATTCGTTAAAGGAATTGTTGACGTACGGATGACGGACGCAACGGTATGGCATAATTATAAGCTCACCTTGGTCCTTCGGACCAGGTGAGCTAATAAAAAAGTCAAAGTATTCCAAGGAACCCATAGATACCCCATCTCTAGACTAAGTTCAGTCTAAAATGTGTCGTAACTCCATATATTGTGACACACAAGACACGTTTTTCAGTATGAAACACTTTGCCATCTAAACAGGTTCTCACACACAATTTAGCAAATTTAGGTGATGAGTATAACAGATGTACCCTGGTAGCATCAGTAGATTACCAATAAACAAACAAACAGACTAATGTGCTGAGCGTCATCGTCCTCACCTTTCACTGAAGCAAGTAAGAATTAAATAGTAGCCTTATACATACCACTTCTAGTTCACTGGGTGTGAATACGTATCCCATAAGTTTGAGTCGGAGAGGAATCAACAGTATGACAAACAGCGGGAAGGCGAGAGCGGCTGCCGAGAGTTTGACGATCAGTAGCAGGACTAGTAGCACGACCTGGACTACGGTGAACAGATGCATCTTTATTGTCTTCACCTGTACAGGTAAAACCCAGAAACACATCACTCTTACCTGAGGATGGCTTGTCAAAACAGATACAGTTTACATAAAGTTTAAGGAAAATTTCCAAGACTTCCTAATATATCTTCCTTAGCTTTATAGCTATTGGGCAATATCTAATAAAACTAGGCACTTGGCCTGTAGTCATAAAATTATCCTCATGTTCAAGAATGAACTTTTAGGTAAAACCAACATTATTTTAAAATGCTGAAATCACAAACACATGCATCGAAAAGAAACGTATATTATTTGTCTTCTAATTTCCATCAAATCATTGGGGAAAAAGTTAACTTTGAATAATTTATCACCAGAAAAAGTAATTTGGTTTAAGCACAGAATCTGAGTTTGATTATAAAGATAGTTTCACAAATACAGGCCCTGAGATTTTTTTTATTTTTTTTTATTTTTTTTAACCAAAGTTAAACCAACCAATATTTCAAATGTATGATCACAATATGTACAGTAAAGCAAAAACACTTGTAATGAATAAAGGAACCTTAAAGACATGTTCTTAATTTGAGCCTAAGGAAGTTTAATCTACAAGTTGCGGGTGACCCCTGTGGCAGGTTAAAACTTGGAAACTATTATGATAAAGAAATTAAGAAAGACAAGTTTCCACTAACCCGTCTGACGTAGCTGGTGGAGGGATGATACTTGTTCGGGATGAAGAGCAGTTTCATTCGTTTGAACATCTGGACACCGCTTAACGAGGACACTCCAAGGTAGAGGAAGACTCCAAACAGCACGGCCAGAGGAATCGCCTGTAGAAGGGGACCCCAGGTCAGGGACACACCTGTAACAGTAACAGGTAAGATATATACCCTAAAACCTTGATGACACACTGACTTGTTTCCCTTTTAAGTAAGGAATCATATGCTTCTTTTCTAAAGCTAGCTTATTTTCAGTGTTGTCTTATTTTTGCAGTCAGCTCATTTTTAGTGTTGTCTTATTTTTGCAGTTAGCTTATTTTCAGTGTTGTTTTATTTGTCCAGTCAGTATATTTTCAGTGTTGTCTTATTTTTGTAGTCAAATTATTTTCAGTGTTGTCTTATTTTTGTAGTCTGCTTATTTTCAGTGTTGACTTATTTTATTAGTCAGCTTATTTTCAGTGTTGTCTTATTTTTGTAGTCAGCTTTTTTTCAGTGTTGTCTTATTTTTGTTGTCAGCTTATTTTCAGTGTTGTCTTATTTTTGTGTCCATCTATATATTATATACCATAACATGTTCACTTTATTAACTTTCAACAATTTCGCCTCCCCCCCATGAGGGTGAATATATCATTGGTACACAATATACATTCTATTAGTGATAACATGTGGAGGGTGAAATTAACACTAGGCCAACATGGATTTTATCTGTAAAGGACAACTATTTGACTGCATGGACAAAACCTTGAATTTGTGGTTTTACGGTTGTTTTATTACCGAAGTCAGACTTTTTGTATTTTTTCCGATATATTTTTTGACTGCAATGAATCTTAGGTCTTTTTTCCAATAAGGAATGTTATCAAGATTTTTATCTTCCTAAAATGAGGATTGGACAAAGCTGTTAATGTTTGGCAGAAGGGCAACAAATGATCATCGACATAAAGAGCATATTTTACATAACACAAATCTGATGAATATTGTTAAGTTTACTTGTACATTGATGACATTCTGACAAATCTTTAATACAAACTTTTAAATCTAGGTCCTTTGTACCTCGTCAACCAATCAAAATGAAGGATTCTTACCTATCATGGCATTCATAAGGATATTGGTAACTCTTTGTTCTTTGACTTCCACAAGCTTCGGTTTTTCACCAGGAGCATGTGTGCGACTCATGACGCTGAGAGCCGATGTGTGAGCGATGGTACGCACTGTGGCGGCGCACATCCAGGGTAGGCCAAACAAGGCACACACAAATGTCATCATGCCCATTAATAACTGGTCAAGGTGGAACCCAGAACCCTTCCGCATCTTTAACTCTTTCTTGTTCAAAATCATTCTGTAACAGCAATGATAACATATTTAGTTATTGCACATTTTAATTCAACATGAAAGAACAAATAACCATGTCATAGTATGTACAATCAAGATAATATGTATAGAAGTCAAAGATTTTTTTAAGGCTACACCCTTGTGAACACATTATACTATTTCTGTAAAGAGTTATCTCCCTCTAAACCGTTTACATTAACCAATTGTTATCAATGTTTGTATTGAAATGCACACCTTATAATAAACAGTATCATTAATCTTTGTATACCTCATCATAAATTCTTTTGTACCTTTCAACTGTGTCCCTAATGTTTGTACACATTTCAAATGCGTTATCAATTGTTGTGCAGCTTTTAAATGAGTCATTAATTGTTGTGTACTTTTAAACTGTGTCATCAGTTTGTGCACAACTTTTAAATGTGTCATCAATTGTTGTGTACCTTTCAACTCTGTCATCAATTTTTGCACACCTTTTCAGATGTGTCATCAATTTTTGCACACCTTTTCAGATGTGTCATCAATTGTTTCATACCTTCAAATGTGTCATTTATAAATTAACCAAGCCCAAAATTACTATTTATGCAAAATGTTTTACATGTTTCTTATTATGAAAGTCTCTAGAAGTCTTATGAAAGGAAATGTGCGCTGCAACTACACAGGTATCATATACCCTTAATATGACATTTTTGTAGGCATGTAAAAAAAAAAGATAATTGTTTTTGTAGAACATACTCAGTGATCTGGGTTTCCAGAAACAGCAAAATGAAAATCAGGAATGCTGGAATAAATGAGGCAAAGATGATGTAGGCCTGGATTGGCTTCTTTGTTCCTAGTGGGTGTACAAACCAACCCCGCTTATTAGGTGATGTTGGTTCAAAGGTGTTAGAAATTGCCAGTTTCTGAAATAAAAAATAAATTACAGAATGATGTGGAAATAACACTGCATGGGATCTCTATGATCTTAGAAAACAATCCATATTTTTAAGTCCTTTCAACAACTTATTGGTATTTTATATAAGTACCAAATAGTCAATCAATTAAGATGTGCTGTTATAGGGCAATAGACTTCCCTGTATAACTTTTATTACCTCAGTATATATGTCAAGGTCATACGGTTAATTGGTCCTAAAATGACTGTTTAAAGTGAAATTAGCAATACAAAATATTGAGAAACTTTTGTGGTTTTGACTCACAGGAGGCTGCAGGTCACTTAACTCATCCATCCCTGAAATTTCATAATGAACTATTCCAATATTTGAATTGGAAGAGTTCAAATGTGTCTTCAGGGGTGAATGAGTTAACAACAATAAAAATATTTCCAGACTGACCTGTGTATATATATCTTGCATAGAGTAATCCAGCAGTACCATGAGGATAATGGATATCACTATCCCAAAGTCACCCAGAGCTCTCCTGGCCTGCAAAAAAATAAATAAAAATCTTAACTCATACACCCCTACATATTCAAACTGGACTTGTCCAGTCTTTTGATTAGGCAAGTTTCTCTTTAATCTTCAAAGGACAGGTATCAGCCTTAGTCAGGATTTTTTACCCGAGACCATTAAAATGTCTAGTCACATGCCTTCAATTTTGCTATGACATATATATTCAAGAGGTGCAGAGAGTGTACGTGAGTGTAACCCCTGGAATAATGAGGATAAACAAACCTAAATACACCTGTTCATACATACATATATCCCAGTAAATATTCTCTTTATCAAAACATACAAATTGTTCAACCTAGCAGTAAAACAATTCACCCTTTGACATATGCACTTCATCTTTTTTTCCCATACATTGTATCTTATAAGGCTTTATCCTAGCATGTGTTCCCTACATCCTTACAAAAATATATCGTATAATCCCAGCTTATACATACACTTCGCCCTAAGAATTTACTGTTCCTGAAGATCTTGAGGAAGTGGGCGACCAGGAAAGTGCCGATAGTTAGGATGGAGGACATCAGTGCTGTATTTGGTTGAGGAAGTGTGTATTTATGATGACCCTCATCATCCTCGTCGTCATGGTGATCGGAGCTGTTGGGGTGACTGTAGACAAGATCTGATGTCAAATTTGCGTTGGAAGTGTTTGTGTACAAATACAGAGAGCCGTTGTACAAAACAGATCCGTTGCCAGCTTTGCATCCAAAATCCTTACAATAATTCTCCAATGGCAGTAAAGGATGATACGCAAATGTCTGAAAAATAACGTGTGGTTTCATGACAATCTTTCTGTACTTCAAAATATTCTGATATGTGTTAAAGTTGAACTCAATGAACAAGCTAAATGCAGCTTGGTTCATTGCCCATGAATTTCATTGGATTGGCCTTTGACCTCATGGATATGACATCAACAACAAAACATACATAAGGATCACAGAGATCTACTAACACTAGTACTGGTCAGTGAGACACATTTCTGTACTAAAATACTTAGTAAATGATCTAATGGTTATATAATTATAAGAGTTCAATCTTGCTATAACAGTTCATTCATAACTTTATGAATTAAGTTGAGATAAATTCAACATGAAACACGTTTATTGTACAATTCATCAAAATACATTGTATATATATAGACCATCTAATTTCATCATGCCATGAAGAAGCAAGCAGTCTGTAAAGTTATCAAAATGTATTGATTATATTATAGCTGTACAAAATTTCTATGTGATGTAAACTGGCTTTTTTTCATGCTTTGATATCATTATTACTAGAAGCAACCAAGACATAAAACAATTGGAAATCAAAATATAGCCGATATTTTTTTTATTTTTTTTTTAAACCCCAAAGATCCTTTATTTACAAGGTCAACTATCTTAGAAAGATGGGAATTTTGAGGTTTCCCTATTTTCGAAGCTTGCCTCTTTCCAGATATATTAGACTGCAAGGAATCCTGGCTTACTTTCAAAGCCAGCACTTTTTTTGTTAAATCAGGCTATATTTTCGAGATTTTAAAAGTATTGTATAATGGTGATAATATAGGTACACATTTCCATCAAAATATTTCCATTTATTTTAAGTGGATCATATTGTTTTCTTCGTAAGAATTTCACCACAAAACGTTCTGGACCCTTGACCTCTAACTTTGACCTTGAGCTGAAGGTCAGGGTCATTGCATGATAATGTAAAACACTGTTTACTGATCAAAAGTCAAATCACAAAACTGACCTGTTTACTTGACTTACTTTATCAAGTTTTTTAATGACTTCAAAGATAAAGATGAGAGAGATGAGAATGGCGAAGATTTCCTCAGTAAATCGGGTGATGTATCGAACCAGAAAGCTGCTCTCCAACGCCACGACGATGGCCGAGATCATCATTACCCAGAATCCAATCCACACCCGCATTGTGAGGAACTCGATGGAGTTACTTTTACAGAACTGAAATCAAAACAACGACACACTTAAATTTAAACAAAAATAATTAGAGTATTTCCACACGAGATAGGCCCAGCTTGTGTCTTCAATAAATGGAAAAAGAAAATTGTTTTAGAAATTTCTGATTTTTAAAAAACAAAATTAAATGAGTATACCAGGTACTTACTTTGTATAAGGACTGTTCGAAGACTAGAACCGGACCTGTAGCTCCCACTATCATAAGGGGCTGACCGGCAAACAATCCAAATATGATCCCACACAGAGATGTACTGACCACCGTCTCTGTTACTCCCATATAGCCTCCCGTCTTCTCCTCTGAAACATTATAGAACCTCTCATTACTGACTCCGATATACAGATTCAGTCTCATCCTGAAGACCATATCTTACATTGGTATTACTACAGTTGATCTATGAAACAATGCATCTCATTAGATAAACGAGAACTAGAGCCACCACAACTGAATCTGATTGACTGAAGCAGATAACAGCTAAGTCAAGTCAAACTGTTGTTGTAATATTGTTTTATTTTGGTATAATGAAATATTTATTGCTCTTGTAGTAAATAATATGACACTCTTTCATATCCAGGATCGCTGGATAGGGAAATTCTACCTAAGTGTTTTTCAAATTGGGTCAAACCTGAGGCTTGCAAAAGGGCTTTTACAACAGTAAAAAACATTTTTGCAAAATTTTGAATTCGCACTTCACATTTTTGTATATTCTATTGTTTACTAATGGGGTACAAAAAAGGGAAAAATAAAATTGCACCGAAAAGTTATCGATATACAGTAATGACTAATGTACCAAGAGAAGGATACCTGAAAAACGCTTAACATAAGAAGAAGTCATTAAAAGCTTGACGCATTTGAAAACTATTACCTTAAAAGTGGGTCAAGGTCATTTATTTGAAGAAATTGATAGTCTTTCATCCCAGCATGATACTGGCGAAATGTGTCACTCTATCGCCCATTTGGTTATTCAGAAGATATTGTTTAATGGACACATGGATGAGATAACACTATAAAAGCTCACAGGCACGTTGTAATTTTTACATACCAAGGAGACCTCCAAAGGCGATGCAAGGAGCAAAGCAGGCAAAGAAGATGAACACAAACGCTGCCACACACTGGACGTTGAGAGCGTCAGTGAAGTCGCTGATATAGTAAGGGTACCTACGTCGCACGTCATTGATCAGACCGCCAAATATACAGCCCGTCCTCTTCAGGGGGTCTGACGGGATCTTCTCCGCCTCTACTTTCTTTAACAATGCTGAAAAATAAATTTATATAAAAGGATAATCACTATTTTTTTTTTTGTAAAACCTATAAATGCAGCTAACACCAATCTTTAACGTCTGCATTAAAAGATATGGGTGACATTTAAAGAAGAGGAAGTGATGCCAAACCAGTTCTCGCTCGTTAGAATTATCGTGTCATTCAGGGTAGAAAGACAGCTTTTTTCTAAAATCCTTTTCTACTTGGCGACAAAGATAGGTGAAGGCACTGCATATATATCCATTTAACTTTTTGAGAATAATGACAGATTTAATCTTATTTTTCAAAACCATCTCACCCAGAATACATCACTTTAGATTAGATACAATTCGCAGAAGAAATTGGTACCGACAAGACAGTTTTTGAGCTCTGTGACTTTTGAATTTTCTCCTGTTTTAATTGTGTGCATCACCTTACCTACAGAATATAGTATTTAACAGTTAAGATTGAAATATGGCCTTAAGTTGTTTTCTGTGGGTCTGACTAAGATAGGGGTAAAACTACAAAAATAACTTTCTTTTAAAAACATTTTAAAAAGTATGGAAAACAACCATTTTGTTTAAAATACCAATTCAACTGAAAAATGAATAGTATACACTGTCTATTTTTTGGAAATAATATGTTTATTTCTCCAGGAGTAGGAGATATTAAACTCTTCATACACAGAAATAAGACAGGGTGGTGTTTGAATTCTCCTTGATAATGGGAAAGTTTTTATTTCTTGCAATAACTTTATTAAAGGAACTTTTGAAGGGAGCTAACAATGGTGTACCAGTCAAAGTTATACAGTCATGAATCATTTAAGAGTGCAGACCTTTCTTTTCCTCTTCCTTCTGTTTCTTCCTCTTCCTTTGTCTTGCCCTTTTCTTGTTCATTTCTGCGATTGGGAGAAGTGTTTTCTGGTCCCAGTCACCAGGGGGCAGCACAATCGACTCGTCGAGGAACTGATTGATGGCGTGCAGTATCTCCCCGCGGGACTCTGCTCGGTACGCCACATCGTGGAAGTCCTGAGATGGACAAATGTCAAATAAATTTTACGAAATAATTATCATTGATCAAGTCTGATTCCATTTTCTCCTTTATTGTTGACTTACAGTTCCTTATGCAAAGCCAATAACTTTGATGCATTATATTTTTTAAAAACTCATATTTTAGCTGATAATAAAATATGTCTATTGCATTCTGGGAAATTTTCGCTGCAGTTTAATTTTCCCTTTTTGAGGCTGAATTTATCATTACAGCAGACATCAGTTAACAACATAATGTGCACAGTAGTTCAATGTAAAAGGCGAAATTAACACTGGACAAATATGGAATAGTCAGGCAAAGGGCGAAAGTTTGACTGGGCAAAAATTTCTCAGCATACAGTAATTTTCAATTTCCATTCTTTCCACTGATTTTAATGCCTATCCTAGTTTTTTAACACTTAATATAAACAAGCACTGTAGGAATCTGAAGTGTTATCTCCATATCTACACGGTTGGTCGGGTGGTGCAGTGGATTGTGCACTTGCCTTTCACCAGCAATCTGATATCACAATTGAAAAGGTATGTGGTCACCTGCCTGATCATGTAGGTTTTCTCTGGGTACTCCAGTTTCTCCCCACGTTAAGACTCCTTAAGTGCTAATATCTGAGCTAACAGAGTGTTTGATATACGTTGAAATAACTTGTTTCCTAATTGTTGTAAAATAAAGAAAGATTATTTTTATATAAAATCTCTATCTATATTTTATAAAATTTCACACATTTTTCAAAGACAAGTGCTGAATTATTGTTTGAAGACCTTACCTGATTGGACATCAGCGTAGATATTGATCGTCCAACTTCGTGATAATCCATGGATGTTTCCTCTGGCCCAAGCAATATAAACAGGAACCGAACTGGGAGCGGCACTTCAGTCAGATTTTCAAGTATCTGTCCTTCAGCCAACCGGACAAAGGCCATGGTAGGTGTGTCAAGGTAGTCGACCGACCCTACCAGTACTGTGATAGCTTCGGCACCCTTTGGGATACGACGTGTGATGTCCCGTATATTTCGCTGGGTGCTCTCCGGAGTGGTAATGCCAATGTGAACACCGTCAGTCTGCTGTTGGAAAATAATTTCGAGGTAAGTTTTTATGTCATTCACACCTTAAATTTCATAATTGACTAATTCAACCTTTGAACTGAAAGGGTTCAATTATGTCTTCAGGGGTGAATGAGTCAACCTGACAGTGTAAAATAAATCTACACTAACTTAAATGTAAGTAAACAAGAGGCCCAATAGGCCTGAAATGCTCACCTGGTATTAAATGCACACTTGTAATCTTTAAAGTTGACTAAAATACAGCTACAGGCAGAATATCAGTGTTTGATTCAAAAGAACCTTTACAAAGATTTAAACATATGACGCCTGTGACCTTGAATGTCGAACAAGGACATTAGGTTGTACAGAGTTTAAAGTCTTCCAACCCAGCATGCTTTTGGCAAAATATCCTAACCCTGGACCTATTGGTTATACAGTCATTTAAAGATTTAACATATATTGACCACTGTGACCTTGAATATGGGCGAAGGTCACTCATTTTGACAAAATTTGTAGCCCTTCATCTCAGCCCGTTAATAACCAAATATCATCAACCTTGGCCTTTGGTTAATTGAGAAGTCGTTTAAAGGTTTTAAACATATTTGACCCCAGTGACCTTGAATACAAGTAAATTTCATTCATTTGAATAAACCTGGTTGACCTTTATCCTAGCATGCTACTATCATCCTCCTAGGACTTTTGGTTATTGAGAAGAAGTTGTTTAAAGGTTTTAAAAATATTTCACTCCTGTGACCTTGACCTATGACCTGTGACCTTGTGTCAAGGTTCTTCATTTGAAAAAACTTGGAAGCCCTTCATCGCAGCATGCTTCTGGTCAAATAGCATCATCCTAGGCCTTTTGGTTATTGAGAAGAAGTTGTTTAAAGGTTTTTAACATATTTGACCCCTGTGCATGACCTTGAATATAAGTAAAGGTCATTCATATGAACAAACTTGGTAGCCCTTGATCCTAGCATGTTTCTGGCCAAATATCATTATCATAGGACTCTTTAGTTATTCAGATTAAGTTGTATAAAGATTTTTTAAGACAAATGACCCCTATGACATTGAAAATGGATGAAGGTCATTCATTTGAACAAACTTGGTAGCCCTTCATCCCAGCATGCTTTTGGCCAAATATCATCACCCTAGGCATTTTGGTTATTCAGAAGAATTTGCTTAAAGTTTTAAACCTATTTTGACCCCTGTGACCTTGAAAATAGGCGAAGGTCATTTATTTAAACAAACTTGATAGCCCTTTACCTCAGTTGGCTTTTGTCCAAATATCATCACCCTAGGCCTTTTGATTATTAAGAAGAAGTTGTTTAAAGTTAAATATTGACGCTGGACGACGGACGCTGCACCATGGCATAAGCTCACTTGGCCGTTGGTGCCAGGTGAGCTAAAAATGTATATTGATGCTCAGTAACCTAAGAGTGTAAAATAAATGTACATTTTTAATCTACACTTTCTTTAGAAATGCACACTTAGGTTTTTGAATTACACCTCCTTAGACAGATATTTACAAAGGAAAATTGACTTGAAGCATGTGGTTTACACATGTCTAGCAGTACTACATATTTCACATGCAACTACATCGAAATTAAATAAGAAAATTCTTCACCAGAAATTTAAGGTCGATTTAGGAATATAAATGCCTACTTTCCATTGGGCCATTGGGAAAGAATTTGTTTTCTGACCACATTTACTTAAATGGAAAGCAGTAGGTACATAATGATACTGCAAGCTCTACCCAATTGTTTCCAATTTAATAGGATGGCCAGATAATTGTCTTGGCTTTTGATGGGTTGAGATTCTGGTACATAGGGGTATTTTAGAACTGTGAAGCTATAGTGAAGTCCATCACAATTAGGTGGGCATGCATGTACATGCATGCACAAATATGTTTATTTTTTCCCCAATTGGATCTGTTTTGGAGATATCTGATTTTTGTGTTTTGGGGATTTCTTTAATATTAGACTCTCACTTCAATTCCCACTTGGTACTGCAATAAATTTAAAGAGATTATACTAAGGTACGTTCTATGTTTTTCAAAACAACAAATTATCATTTGTGAATTTAATTAGAGATATCTGACATGATATTTATGTTAAAAGTTGAATGATACGACCCCAGAAAAAAGCATTCTTAAGCAACACAATAGTCAATACAGAGTGCACCCACCCTTAGGAGTGTTTTAAGAATGATGTTAGGGAACTCTTATTAGACTGTGATCTAACCAGGGTCTTTATATGAATTGTACAGATGTCGGCAGTGTCCACTAAACGCTACTAATGTGCGTAATAAAAGAAATAGAATAAGAACAGTTTCAGAAATACCTTCAGGATGCCATCACTGCAGAGAGAACAGAATGGTTAGGTTTAGTATTGTTTAACGTCCTATCAACAGCTATGGTCATTTAAGGACGGCCTCCCCTGTGTGCAAGATGCATCTGTGTAGTGTATGCATGTGTATTTTGGGAGGCTGTGATATGTTAGTGTTTGTCTCCTTGTGATAGCGCAGAACTGATGCCTCGTGCTACCTCACTGAAACAAACTGCCGAAGACACCCAGCAGGACACCCCATGGCCACTCAGTCACATTATACTGATAACGGGCGAACCAGTCGTCCCACTCCAAAATTGCTGAGCGCTAAGCAGGAGTAGAAACTACTGTTTTTACAGACTCTGGTATGTCTCGGCCAGGGGACAGAACCCAAAGCCTTCCTCACAGGGGAACACTCAACTAAAGGCCAAAAGTGAGGCATTGTCAAGGGAGACATTAGGAAGAAAACTTGTTTAGAAAGAAGAGAAAATAGATAAAGAAAATGTCCCCATATCACCCAGTACCTAATAAAGTTGTTTGTAACCACCATTTAAACACAAACTTTGACCTTTGACCCACCATGTTATTGTCTACATCAACCTTGACGAACTGCAGGTCCTTTGCCTCAAATTTCATGCCTTTTCCATTGACCTTGTCAGCCTTATTGTCACGACGCTCCAGCATCGGGATAGAGTTTGACGATGAACTTTTCCCAAAACTCGCCGAGGAAAATGACTTAATCAACGACAGCTTGTTTCCTTGATGTCTAAAGGAAATGAATTGTAAAAAACAAAAATTAACAACGTCATCCAAGACCAAATCTAACATTCATTATATCTGAACCAGTGTTTCTATGCTATCAAGACATCAAGACATCACTCAGGAAACAAGATCTTAGAAATTAATTATTGACTTTGTAAGGAATATCACCAATGACGAATAATACAGGATAAAACATAAAGGAATATCACCAATGATGAATAATACAGGATTAAACATAAAGGAATATCACCAATGATGAATAATACAGGATAAAACATAAAGGAATATCACCAATGATGAATAATATTGGATAAAACATAAAGGAATATCACCAATGATGAATAATGCAGGATAACACATAAAGGAATATCACCATTGATGAATAATGCAGGATAAAACAAAAAGGAATATCATCAATGATGAATAATGAAGGATAAAACATAAAGGAATATCACCAATGACGAATAATGCAGGATAAAACATAAAGGAATATCACCAATGACGAATAATTCCGGATAAAAAACATAAAGGAATATCACCAATGATGAATAATGCAGGATAAAACATAAAGGAATATCACCAATGATGAATAATACAGGATAAAACATAAAGGAATATCACCATTGATGAATAATACAGGATAAAACATAAAGGAATATCACTAATGACGAATAATACAGGATAAAACATAAAGGAATATCACCAATTACGAATAATGCAGGATAAAACATAAAGAAATATCACTAATGACGAATAATACAGGATAAAATATAAAGGAATATCACCAATGATGAATAATGCAGGAGAAAACATAAAGGAATATCTCCAATGATGAATAATACAGGCTAAAACATAAAGGAATATAGCCAATGATGAATAATACAAGATAAAACATAAAGGAATCTCACCAATGACGAATAATACAGGATAAAACATAAAGGAATATCACCAATGACGAATAATGCAGGATAACACATAAAGGAATATCACCAATGATGAATAATACAGGATAAAACATACAGGAATATCACCAATGACGAATAATACAGGATAAAACATAAAGGAATATAGCCAATGATGAATAATACAGGATAAAATATAAAGGAATATCACCATTGATGAATTATACAGGATAAACGATGTAAGAAAAACTAAGGCTTAATATTTCACATAAAATAAATAATCTTACGATGTAATTTCCTGTAGAGATGTCAGTACAACAATATACCAGGGGATCATAGGCTATTATTCATGAATTTCTGTTCTGTATAACAATACTTTCAAATAACAAGATGTTTTCTGCAGATCTAGAGTGATATGGATCTTTTACATCCCTCCCCAAATTTTAAAATTATGCCAATTTTCAAACCTGAAGAGAATATTGCAACAGTTATAATATTACAAACAGAAATAAATCGTCATAGCACAAGATATATCAACAAGGTGAAGCAATGTGGTCAAAATGAGATTACGATTGGTGTAAATACATAAACATTGTTTTAGTATGTTAAGGTAAATATAATAACATCGTTTTAGTCTGTTGAGGTAAATATAATATAACATTGTTTAAGTCTGTTGAGGTAAATATAATAAAATATAATAACATTGTTTATATATAACAACACTATATTTTTGCTTTGCTACATTAAAAAAAAACAACAACAACAGTAATTGTGCAAAAATATGCATGAATATAACTGACAAAATGCAAATAAAATCCATAGTAAACACTGTTATTTTCTTTATAGTCTACATCGGTAATACAGCTCAGTGATTATCCAAAAGGATATTACCTGTTAACAAAGACCATTAATGTTTAGGAAATATTTATCTATCTGGACTTGGTCCTCCCACCCCCTAACTCTCTCAGCNCATGCTGAAACAGTGAAACATACGTCATCTATAATGGTGAATTCAAGATAATCAAAGAAAATATTTAGAACAAAGGAAACCAGAACTACTACTACTACCGTTGTAAAGTATACGTGGTCAGGTCTACTGTTAGAAAAATAGAAATACTGGTTACATGAAAGTTGTCAAGAATCCGAGTAATGTCATAAATTCATGTCACAAATCAGCGTTACAAGTTAAAATCATTATTTTGTAACAATATTTTCTTTTTAAATAATAGTCATGTCAATATTTTGAAAGATGACCCCTGTCACTGACATGGTACCTTAATAAACCTCTACATTTTATTCTGTAATAAGCCCATGTCCAGTAATAAGCCCACCAATAGCTATTAGGGCTAATAAATGCTAATTAATCGTCCCATCATCAGCCCACCTCCATCTTTAAGTTAGAGAAAGTGTTTGCCACCCTGGGCTTTTTGCAGAATATAAATACAGCAAGCACTTTTAACTATGTGCAATGTGCTATCGTTCCTCCTCCTAAAGTGAACAATCAGTCATGTCTATTAACCTTCCTACGAGTGACTCATGCCAGAAATATCTCAAACGAAGATCACATCAATTTGGCTTGACGATCCAATTGACTTGGCTAACTTTGATGTCGTTAAGAATTTAACTTTTATGAAGTAGGTCAGGCATTACTTCTCAGTGACCGAGTTCAATTCTATAATTTTTTTACAAATAAAAAGGGGGAGTTGGCAGGAGAAACAACACATTTGGCAGGGGGAGTAACTCTGATATAAAAGGGGGATAATTAACTTGTATGTGACGGGAAATAACCCACATATCAAGGGGAATAACCCATCTCAAAACTATTTTGGAATGAGGAGACCATCCAAACAACAAGGAATGGCAACAGAACTTGTAACAGGAGAAGACAACCCACTTTTGGCACAGAAAACAAATCTGATCACTCATGTCATTTTTATAGTGTAGCCACATTATATCAATATTTTTGATGATTTCCTAAAATATGAAATATGAAACAAAATAGTAAATGCAAGACCTATTGATCAAAGAAACAGTATAAATACAATATATCAATCTGTATCAATCAGGAAACTTCTGGTAAGTTTCAAACACATGCAAATACAATACTCTGATGGGGAAAGAGAACCTTGTTGTCAGCCAGCTTACAAATCACTTCTCTCCTGAAGATCCCCTTATCCCAAATTATTTCTAGTTTTTCTTGTTTCTTATATTAACAGGTGCAAACAATTTCCACATATGTCATTATTGTATTGCTTTACATTTACATTCCTTCAAATACAGTATAATTGAAGAAAAAGAAGTAAATTTAGCAACATTAAGTCACACTGCATTCTAATAAACACAAGATTGTTCCTAGCCATTGTGAAATAGCTACAAGAACCATCATATCTACAATTAATCAACATCAAATTATGTGAAAAACACTAGCTTACAAATTGAAACAAAAATACATATTTGATTAGTGCTGTAAATTAACAAGAGTCCCAGGGGGCCTGTACTGCTCACCTGTTACTTCCTTTATCTGAACTAGGCAAGAGGTTGAAATGTTACCTCGAACTTGAGACCATTGGTGGGCTGACCACCTAATTTTGAAGCATTTACAGTAAAACACTTGTTATTAGACCTTCAGTCCACTCCAGAAAATTTCTTTAATAACGTTACATGTCTTGAATCTCTTTTCGAAACAATAACTCTCTCTACAATTTAAAACTATCTGCAAGCTGTTGGTCTTTTAAAAAAATTATGAGTCCCTACTTTCATTATTCAAGTTGATGCTACCTTTACATTCATTTGATGTCATTTTTATTGTACAGTTGTTTTTATTGAGCATTTAAATGTATTGGCCCTAATGATCAATCCTGAATTGACGGGTAGTGATACAACTAGGCTTCAGATTAAATTTTAGAAGGGCATGCAGTCATATACAGTTGTTGACTGGGTTTGAGGGAGACATGTAATTTGTTGAACCAGGAGACCAGACTCACAACCAAGGAAGACCCAGGGACAATGGTGTAGGCTGAGGGTCTATCAAAACATATATACTACCAGCAACCCGAGCCAACAACTGTTTTTAACTGTGCCAGTTATTTTTAAGTTAATAATAACTACAACAAAAGTTTAAGTTATTATCATTTCTCCGAGTCCCAACAAATCCCCTCTGCTATCTTTGAAAAACTCTTTTGTGACATCAATGTTATTTATAAACATTGTTAATTTTGTGACATCATATTTATTATTAAACAAATAAGATAATCTCAAATTTGTCATCGCAGCCAACAGATAAACAAACAACAGACAATTTAGCAATATATCCCACAGCTTTCACTTGAAGTGGTCCTACAGTACATGGTTGGACATCGGCTAATAATTTTGGATTGTGTAGCATTTATCTTTTTGGAAGAAAGTAAAAGCAGTTTAAATGTTTACAAGAGGAACAAAAAGAAAGTGTAAATAATGTACGATTATTCACACTGTGTCATTGTCACCATGGTGACCAAGGAGGCTGTTCCTCTCATTTATGCTAGTACAATTTTTCTAAACATTGGTTAGAATTAAGCAATGCAGTGTTATTGTTACTGTGGCGACTATTAAAGGATTTTAGTTAGCCACCATTGATACTTGGTTACCATAACAACAAAAGTCGGTGAGCTGTGCAGTATAACTGTTACCATAGTGACCAAGGTTTCTTAAGCCCCAAAGTGCTATCGTTACCATGGTGACCAAGGTTGCCGACACATGCAATGCCTTTATGACTGTGGTGAATAAATTTGGTGAACCACACAACCTTCATTACCATGGTGAATGATGTAGCAGAACACTGCTACTATTACCATGGTAACCAGTCGCAATGCAACTGCTTCAACAGAAGTTGAACTGAATTTGGCATTTTAATGAATGTTAACCAAAGTTATTGATATAAGGCACCACATGTTGTCAGTGACTGTTCAAATGTCAGTATCATGCAGAGGTGGATCCAAGGAATTTTAGAATAAAATTAAAGCATACTTTCTTGGTTTTCAAAAGTTCATATTCAATAAATTTTCACAAATTTCGTGAACCATATCTCCTGCCATTCTTTGGCTCCACCATTTTACTACACAGCATAAAACTTTCATGTCCAGTAAACTCTAATTCTAGGCATTCACAATGTCAATGGGGTTTACAGGATAGGTGTTAGGAGGACAAGATGTGGCTTCACCACAAAACTACAGCAATAAGCAAAACAAACTAAATGAAAGGAAAGTTAAAAAGGCCATGTATACATTCACACATAAAGAAGATGGTCTTGAATTCTGAAATTATTCACTATAACAAAATAAAGTGCAAAACGCGGAAAGGATAATTTAATAAATGATCGTTAATTGTGAATTCCAACATGATTAGATGAATTGTGAGGAAAGAAAGACAAAATCACAAAGATTTTTTTGATTTTTTTTTTTTAAACTTGATGATAATTAAAAACATGAAATTGTTCTTGATGTTCAAAATTCAAGGTCATTTGCTTTATAAATTTCTTCCGCAGTGGAAGAGATTTTAGTAACCATGGCAACATAAACGCCAACCTGTTTTTATTGTCCAATCCCATAGCTCTAAGATTCATATATGAGATATTCCGACGTATTAGTGATTTCACGCCCTCTCCGACATGTCTGAAATCAATGTATGGGTTCAAAGTTCAAAGTCTATGTTCATGTCTCATTCAGTGTAATATATATTTTTAAATTGATCAGAATTAGATTAATTCTACATGAATGTTTCTTTTTAAGATGAAAGGTTCCCCAATCATTACGAAGATAGCATAAAAGATAACTAGGAATGTTTTCATCAGTATGAATGAAGAATTACATATATGATTAAAAAAAAAATATCATTATCTCAGACAAGGGTAATTCTTCATCAGAACTTGTGTAGAGAGTAAGGATAAATGAAAGTGTAAAATATAAGAGAGCTTGGTTATTTCAGTTAAATGGCCACATGAAGCTTTTAAGAAAATCAAACATAAACAAAATTTGTTGCATTTCTACTCTTTTTTAAGTATGAACAAAGAAATAGCTTTGATTGGAAGATTTTACAACAAATTTGACTGAGGATTTGTTTTCAAGAGACATGAATATTCATTGATTTGGTTTAAGTCTTAGCATCACATCAAAACACAAGCTTTAAATCACCAAGGAAATAATTTTACCCACATGAAATTCCCAATACATACATGTAAACCACATATTTTATAACTTTAAAAAAATGAAAAAAAAACCTTGTTGAATTTATATCCCCCACTTGCAGGACCTATGGTAGGTTAACATTATTGAGTTTTAGGTTAAACATGTGAGTATCTTGCTGTTGAGACATAATGTACAGCTTGAAACTTGAAGAAGAAAAAAAGCCGTATACATAGAAGTTAGGTTTTTTATTGAACATGTAGGTATTACAGTGTAAATTAATCGTTTAATCCATCAGAATTTACTAACCTCATTAATCATCTGTAAATATGCACAAATCACATCGGTTGGCAAACTTAGCATGAGTTGGATGTTCATACAGAATTTGGTTGAAATATTTGCACAATATCTACAGCAATTATCACACGAAAAACCAAAGAGTGCCCGAGATGGTTGGAAAGACATAGGAACACAAACATTAATTGTTATCAAGTTTGAATGATTTTGCTAATATTTGCTAGAGTTATTAAGAGGAAACTGCAGATAAAGATGTTTTTCGTTATTCAAGGGGCCATTAAATTAGTTAGTTCAGAAATAACTTGAGAAATATCAGCAAATTTTAAATTTCCTATGCGAAGTTTCTAACAAGACAATCACTATCTTTTAAACAGCAATTTGTCCCATGCTCCATTGTTTGTGAACTTATATGGTAATAATCGCTTCATGTATCATATTTAAGCTTAATCCAAAATAATCATCTGCTTAATATCAAAATGTTTCAATTTTCACCTATCCTGATTTTCTGAATGAATTAATAATGACAATAACAAATGTTTAAATGAGAAGAATTTTACATTACAGGACACATCATTTTCTAGGCTTTTTTTTATGATTGGTTCACTTTTTTATGAATAGATAATAAAAGAATCCTCCGAAATGACAGGAATTTTTAATTTGTGAAATACATGATTTATGAATAAATTGTAACAAAAGAAATTCTCTGAGAAGTTTTAAATTATCCTATGCACAATTTCTATGAATAAATCATAGGTGAAAAAAATCCTGTAGGAATTTTAAAATTATCTGGTGAACAATTTTCTGTACATGAAAAAAATCTGACGCTTAATTTTTCATAAATGAGTGATATTATAAGACAACAAATATTTTTGAAGTATCACAAATTTTTTAATTATTTGATTCATCATTTTTATGAATGAATAATATTAAGAAATATTTTTTTCAGTATCAGGAAAACTTGAAATAATATTAATAACAATAAGACAGTAAGTCTTATCTGAAATGTCAGGAATTATATTATTTCTTGGATGAATTAATAATTTTTGAAATAATATTAAACACTAAATTCTTTCAAACATTCAGGCATAACATTCACTGTTTTCTATTGTGGTGGAGATAAGACCACAACTCTTACAAAATGTCAGGATTTTTTACATGCACCAGATCTTTAAAATTAAAAGTGATACAATTAAAGCACTTTATGAGATACAAATTAAAAGGTGTTTAAAGTTTGATGATGGATTCCATTTTTTTTTATTAATTAGATAATGTGTGTGTATTGTGAAATGTTTCAAATATTCACAATGTTAAATGTACATGATTTTTCTTTTTTTTTTTATCTAGTGAAATCTTCCACTTTAATTTTTATAGCATGAAATTAATGAATAAATGAAGTAGCGTGTTTGTTTTAATCTATCTTCCTGTATAATAAATAAACAGAGAGTGCTTGTTTTAATCTATCTTCCTGCATAATAAATAAACAACTGTCAATCATTCTCAGGACGTAGAATGACTGTAGCTGTTTACTCTGTTACATTCCCTGTAGGAATTTTGTAATTGAAATGTATTCCTTTCTTCCTGATTTTTTGTTTTTTTGTAGCAATAAATGATGAAGTGTGATCTTTGTAGTATTCCTACTTCTTATGATATTTGGTAGCAATGAGCAATATTTTTTATTTCTATATAATTTATATCATTTGTGTAAACAACTACATGTATTTGAAAACCTGATGTTCACCCCTATATAACTTTAGTAGACACAACCATGTATTGATCTGGACGAGTCCATTATGGTCTGCAGTGGTGAGAGGTTTAAGAAAGAAATTTCAATTGGTTTTAGAATGTAGTTTCCCAAATATCATTAATTTTCCTATAAACTGTAAAAAAAAAGGTCAGCAAATGTTTAGGCTAACAGTTGTTGTTCGATCACACTGACCCTGGTAGTTAATAATATAATCCTATCCAAACCTTGGCAGAGACAAAGCCGGGGACTAACTGTTCTAAAGTACGTAGGGGAATACTCGGAGTTCAGATGTACGATGAAATACAAATTTCAATGTTTTGCATGTGTCATATCAATCAAATTTATTTGAATTATTGCCTATACTTAAAAAAAAATAAAAAAAATATCAGCAATACAATCCGTCTTTATTAAAAGTTATGGGAAAAAAATCATCCAAATCACATCACGCTTTTGCCTATTATTTATCTTCCAATTGAAATGTCTTTTAAAATTTTATGTTTGATTGAATAAAACAAAAGGCAAAATAAAATGATTTTGTATTTCTGTGAAAGTTAGCCATACAAAAGATTTTTTTTTTTATTGATTTTTTTTATAATTTTTTTTTTGGAAAAGTGTGTAAAATAAAATAATAAAATTTGGTGTTAAATTTAGTTTATTTAGTAAATTGAAAAGATTGATATGATGCACACACTGCACTATCTACAGATGGATTCTAGGATGGATTTAAATAAAAATACTAACGAAACTAACTTCTTTGACAGCACACAAATATAACATCAACATGGCATGTCAATGTGCAATGGCAGTGCATATAATAAAATCTGGATATGTAAAAGCTGCCCAAACTGTGCTTAAATCTCCATCACAGCAAGCTGACAACATCACTCTGACTGGAAACATATAAACCCTTTAATCTATGGAATCATCTATGTCCTTATATAACCTTAGCCGTTGATAGGACGTTATTAAACACTGATGACCAATTACCTGCTAAGTGTTCCACACCTATGCATAAATTACACACATCCAATTTACTATCTAATAGAGACTGGTTCTCAAACATTCGACACAGCAATTAAAAAAAAATGCTAGCAAAAAAACTTGATCTATGTGTAATGATAGCTTGGAAAATCAAACAATATAGGCTCATTTTTACAACAAATTGAAATTACAAACAATATGAAGCATTCAAAAGTCAACAAAAGCTGTTTATACATTTAACACTCTCCATAAAACTTTTTAGTGATAAAGTTACGTTAAAAACTTTATTAAACCCATACCTGTGTTTTAGTAGAAGAGTGCGGAGTACGTTCCCCTTGTTTTCAGGTCGAAGCTGATCATGTATAATCATGGTGTCAATGACGCTGTTTACAATTGTTGGCAGATCAGAGGCGTCCAGGTCCAACAGCAAGCAGCCTAACCATCGTACACAACACAAGGTTTATTGCGATTGATTAGGAATTGTAATGGACGCAGGCTTTAGGCCTCTGCACCCATATCAAAAATATGATTACATAAGATAAAACAAACAACCTATACATCATAAACATAACACTGGTTCTCAGGCATTCGACACAGCAATTAACACAGGGTGGTTGGGTGGTGCAGCTGATAGCGCAATTGCCTTTCACCAAGGTGGCCGGGGTTCGATTCCCAGATCGGACGTGAAAAGGTTGGGTTCACCTTTATCAAGGCACTGGATAGCTCAGAACATGTGTATATTACATTAATAGATAATATAATAGGTTATAATATAGTGAGTTAATATTTAAAAACAGTCATCTGCTCGGCTATTGTAAGCCAAACCGCAATTTACACTGACTGCAACTTTGACAAATGACACTGTGTGTGTGATCAACAAAGAGATAAGAAAATACCGGGAAAACCGAAGTGTGAAAAAAATAGCTAAACCAAAACAAACTAAGATAACATACACATAACTAAACTTGTCAAATCTGAATGAAAACAATTGTCTTGGCTGTGTTTGATTACAACAGGTTTTCTCGTACAAATCTTCCCAACCTACCGCTCTCAAGACCTCGTCGGAGCTCCAGAAGGCTATGGAAGGACAGTGAGGCTACGTGAGGTTTACCCCATCTCTCAGCCCCCTCCTCTACATCCTCCTCAAACTTGATCCATCGGGCCTTCTCTCGCCATTCGTAGTCATTTTCCCCCAGGTACAACTCGTCAAGTTCCACAAACACCTGCACAGGTGAATTATATTTTTTTTATATTTCATATTGCCTATCGATTGTACTCAACCCAGACCCATTTGAAAACCTGTCCTAGATTTTATACAGATTAGAAAAATATTTACTAGATAATTGGAAATAAGCTGTTTTTGCCATAAGCTAGCAGTACCCATTTTCTCCACTTTCTAAGAATGGGGTCCCTTTGCTAAATATCAGCAAAATATTGCAGGTTTGTAAAACCAAATTTACTCACTACTGGTTAGTTAGACAATTTCTTTATTTTAAAGATGTATTCAAAAGATAGTAATCAAGGACTACAGTAAAGTTTTAATAATTTCTGTATCATTTGTTTGCAAAATCAGTGATAATGATGACAAAACACCAACAAGCTAAACTATAAGCTGTGTACATATATTCATTTGACTAAGTGCTCTTCTTTCAAATTTGCATGAACCTAATAAAATATCTGCCAAATCCCACTACATCATCCCAAAAGTTTCTTTGGAGATTATTTTGCCATTCATTACAAGAGGTCCAATGGGCCTGCATCGCTCACCTGGTATTCATCTTAGACGTGTAATCTTAAAAGTGGACTAAAATACAGCTACAGGCAGAATATCAGTGTTTGATTCACAAGAACCTATTAAAAGATTTAAACATGAAGCCTGTATTCTTGAATGTGGAACAAGGACATTAGGTTGAAAGTGGGTCAAGGTCATTCATTTGAACAAACTTGGTAGCCCTACATGCTACAGGCCCAATATTAGTACACTTTGCCTTTTGGGTATTGAGAAGAAGTCGTTTGAAGATTTTAAGACATCTGACCCCAGTGACCTTGATAGTGGGTCAAGGTCATTCATCCCAGCATGCTACAGGCCCAATATCAGTACCCTTGACCTTTTGGTTATTAAGAAGAAGTGGTTTGACGATTTTAAGACATTTGACCCCTGTGACGTTCAAAGTTGGTCAAGGTCATTCATTTGAATAAACTTGGTAGCCCTTCATCACAGCATGCGACTGGCCAAAATGATCCTAGGCCTTTTGGTTATTGAGAAGAAGTTGTTTAAAGAAAAATATTGATGCCGGACGGACTGACGACGGACGCCACACCATGGCATAAGCTCACTTGGCCCTTTAATTTTTTTTTAATGAAATAAATATTCAGTTAAGTTTAATTTAACATGCAAAACTCGTAATCTTAAAAGTGGACTAAAATACAGCTACAGGCAGAATATCAGTGTTTGATTCATAAAAACCTATGAAAAGATTCAAACATATGACGCCTGTGACCTTGAATGTCGAACAAGGACATTAGGTTGAAGAGAGTTTATAGACGTCCAACCCAACATGCTTTCGGCAAAATATCATTACCCTGGACCTTTTCGTTATACAGAACATTGACTATTGTGACCTTGAATATGGGCGAAGGTTATTCATTTTAACAAACTTGGTAGTCCTTCATCCCAGCATGTTACTGGCCAAATATCATCACCCTACGCCTCATGGCTATTCTGTGACCTTGAATATGGGTGAAAGTCATTCATTTGAACAAACTTGATAATCCTTCATCCCAGCATGTTACTGGCCAAATACCTTTATCCTAGGCCTCTTGGTTTTTCAGAAAAGTTGTTTAAAGGTTTTAAACATATTTTACACATGTGACCTTGAAAATGGATGAAGGTCATTTATTTGAACAAAAATTTCGTAGCCCTTTATCCCAGCATAGTACTGACCAAATATACTCAGCCTAGGCCACTTGGTTATTCGGAAGAAGTTGTTTAAAGGTTTTTAACATATTTGACCCCGTGACATTGAATATATGTCAAGGTCATTCATTTGAACACACTTGGTAGCCCTAAATCTCAGCATGTTACTGGCCAAATATCATCAGGTCTCTTAGTTATTCTGGAGATTTGTTAAAAGATTTTGACATATTTGACCCCTGTGACCTTGAAAATGGATGAAAGTCATTCATTTGAACAAACTTGGTAGTCCTTCATCCCAGAATGCTTCTGGTCAAATATCACCATCCTAGGATTTTGGTTACTGAGAAGAAGTTGTTTAAAGTCAAAAGTTAACGCCGGACAGACGGATGGCGGATGCCGCACCATGACATAAGCTTACTTGCCCTTTGGGCAGGTGACCTAAAGACCAACCATTACCAGTCGAGAATTTAGAAGCTGAGTATTTACCTCGTGGGGACTGTGGTCTATCTTCTTTCTCTTAAAGGTTGGCTTTTTCTTGCCCCTGTCAGATTTCCCGATGTGGACAATAGATGCTACAGCGTTGTGCTTGGCTATTTTGTGACGTCGAATTCCACGCACGTTCTCCAAACGATGGCCTGTATAATACACAGGTATGTTTCATGAAGTGTCACAGAATTTATTTATATATTTATTGGGTTCTTAAGGCTGTTAACACAGAAGAGGTCATTAGGGCCAATAAAAGGTAGATAAAACATGTAAAAGGAAATGAGATCAAACAAACTAAAAGATGAAAAGACAAACGTCAACTTGAAGATGTTAAGTTATATCTTTTTAAACAGACCAACAGTTAATTTGTTATATAACTATGATATTTTCTGATGTCGGCTCAAGGTCAATGCAATCTAATAACAAGTGCTTTTACTGTAAAAATGGTTTAAACTCTTCACAAAATTAAATACAGATTTACATCTTTCTAAAGTCCTTCTACTATCCAAGATAAATTGTTCTTCTTCATTCCGTATCTTTACAATACACTAAGTCGTAAGGTCTGTCAGCACCACTTCAGGGGTCACATATAGATGATGACCCTTGATGCAGTGTTGTGCGATCCTGCACCATAGCTTATAAAGAAATGAAATCACAGATTTAATTATCAGTAAAGTGCTTTTGTAAAGAACAAAATTTATTGGATGAACACCTCCTGATAGTAATTTTTTCATGGTCCCAACATTTTTGATGCAGCATAGTCTGTCTTAGTTAGTCTTCGGTAATATGGAGGACTGTAGTCTGACATCAGTGAAATATTTGTGTATACATACTTGTCATGTCATCCAAATCAGCCTTTTGAAGTAAAATGGCTTCCTCTGTTTCGGTGGGAACATGTTTGAGGTAGTCCTCCATCTTAACTTCGCTTCCGATCTGTCGTCGTAGTAACAAGTCTTCATGTTTGAAAGGATCATGATTGTGGTGTTTGTGACGATGTTTTTGGATCCGTGGCTCAGATCTATCATGTGACAAAAATATTATTTTAAAGATGACGACTGATAGAAACTGATGACAAATGACAGGTTATGATGACATTTTCTATCGGAAATGATGACGAGCAATGAACATGATGACAAAAGATGGGAAATTGTAACGAGAAATGATGACAACAATTAAGAAGAAAATGATAGTCATTTAAAAGTCATTTTCACTTCATAATTTTACATGACATTGCATACTAAATTTCAGAATTTAGAAAATTCAGTTTAACCTTATTGACCTATGACCTTGACATCATTAACCTTTAAACATACCTGCTAGAGGCATGAAGTGGTTGGTTTGTTCCGTCCCCTTGACTCTCCAAAGATGTATCACTTTTCAGTGTAGGAATGCTGTCCTCTGCCCCTGTAACACATCATCATCACTTGTGTTTTAAGATTCAGAGAATCGTACATAGGAGTTTCATATGAGATTGATGAAACTAGTCTAAGAATTTTTCAATTTAGCTAGCCTCTGGCAAGCTAAACTGAACAACTTGTGACGAGTTTCATAAATGTCATATGAAATGAAAATGAGTGTAAGATCCTTTTTATCACATAATCAATATTTGTGGCATTTATTTCTTGTAAAACGACAATTTTCATGCAACCTTGAAATGTAAAAAGCTGCCATTATGACCCCAGTACGTAAATCTGTGATGTCATGTCTACTTGTCCAAAGGTGACGTCACTGTTGAAATTTACAAACAATCACAGGGCTGATAGGTCATATTACATGGGTTAATACGCCAAAAATTGAGACATGGGTATATTCACTGGATAACACATAACATTAAGTAAGAAACATAATTTTTACACAAATGTTTTTTTTTAATTGATTCTGATCTAGTATTTTGCTGTTTTGACAACAAATTGCCATTTAACAGTGCAGAAATTTGAACTACCAGGAAGTTCAACCATGCACTTTTTACTCTTTAATTAGATGATCTCAGATTGGCATAAGAAAAATGCTTATGATCGTTGGTCTAGAAACAGTTATTGTCAACCGCCAGCACGAGTCCTGTATATATATATATACATATGAATGTTTTTTATGTTCAAAAATTACAAATTTCTAGCTTTTTGTTTCAAACAATGCTACACATCCCAAAACAATTGAATACAAAGAAATGGACAATTTGGAAAGCTTAGGTTTTCATAAAACCATCTTCACATTGTTGCATAACCATCAGGTTACATTTTCATCAGATTCTGCTGGTCAATTGTGAATGAGTGTAGCCTCCTTAGTAATATACAAGAGGCCAAATGGGCCTGCATCGCTCACCTGGTGTTAACTTCACACTTGTAATCTTTAAAGTGGACTAAAATACAGCTACAGGCAGAATATCAGTGTTTGATTCAAAAGAACCTATTAAAAGATTCAAACATATGACGCCTGTGACCTTGAATGTTGAACAAGGACATTAGGTTAAACGTGGGTCATGATCATTCATTAAACAAACTTGGTAGCCCTCCCATCCCAGCATGCTACAGGCCCAATTTCAGTACCCTGGGCCTTTTGGTTTTTGAGTAAAAGGGATTTGAAGATTTTATGACATTTGATCTCTGTGACCTTGAAAGTGGGTCAAGGTCATTCATTTGAACAAAATTGGTAGTCCTTCATCCCAGCATGGTACAGGGTCAATATCAGTACCCTGTGCCTTTTGGTTATTGAGGAGAAGTTGTTTGAAGATTTTATGACAATTTACCCCTGTGACCTTGAAAGTGGGTCAAGGTCATTTATTTGGACAAACTAGGCAGTCCTTCATCCCAGCATACTACACTTTTGGTTATTGAGGAGAAGTTGTTTGAAGATTTTAAGACATTTGACCCCTCTGACTTTGAAAGTGGTTCAAGGTCATTAATTTGAACAAACTTGGTAGCCCTTCATCCCAGCATGCTACAGGCCCAATATCAGTACCCTGGGCCTTTTGGTTATTGAGAAGAAATTGTTTGAAGATGTTAAGACATTTGACCCCTGTGACCTTGAAAGTTGGTAAAGGTCATTCATTTGAACAAACTTGGTAGCCCTTTCCCAGCATGCTACTGGCCAAATATCATCAGCCAGCTGGGCCTCTTGGTTATTGAGAAGAAGTTGTTTAAAGTAAAAAGTTGACACTGGATGGACGACAGAAGACGGCCGACGTGCCATGCCATAAGCTCACTTGGCCCTTTGGGCCATGAGTTGAGCTAATAATACCTGATTACACAACATATAAGTTTATCATATCATATGTGTTTCTGACTAGAGCCAAGATATCAATGAAGTGTTTTTATTTTAATGTCATATGCGATCCAAACAAGCAAATTACAGAAGTATAATCCTTTCCTAAATATCTAAATTAAGATGCTGCATCGATTATGGTTTCACAAAAGGACTTAATTACATAAAAATATGAACTAAATAAATCTTACCAATAGAAAACTTGACACTGTGCTTTGGCTCTTCATAGGAAACTCCATAATCACTTTGGTGTCGGTCAAGAGTCGCTGGCGGGGACAACTGTGGTTCGTCAGCATAATCTCCGACATAAAATATTTTATTTGGAGAGGTTGCTTTCACTGTTGTTTCGTCTTTCTTCTGTTTGTCCACCTCGTGAATGGGAGAAGTTGCTCTGTCCCCAATATAAAACCCGACCTTAAAGTCATCATTTGAGGGCTGGGGTGTACGCTGCCCCTTCGGACTTGCCTCAGACTGGTGCTGGGCAGGGACCAGTAACATTGAGTCAATTTCATCCCCAACTCTGTAGTCGTCAAAGTCATCACTTGACATTGAAGAAGATGAAGACCCCGCCGGGGAAATCTAGTGGCAACAGAAATGCAAACATGATAATAATAAATTTTATTTATTGAGGATTAAATCCTGATTTAGCCAAAGGCTAATTTCCCTCAGAGTCCACATGATGTTTTGATACATTGTAAGTTGTTTTTATTAAGGGTCCAAAGTTATCTACTTGCTTTTTCTTATCAATTTCTTGGTATGTGGCCTTTGAATATATTCCCAGTTGAACCCCATCATAACATGAGCATTCTCAACATAATCATTGACAGTATATGGGGAAATTAAACGTAGGCAGCCAATATTCCCAACATACATCACAAAATAAAGTCTAGGCTTTAAATGTCTAATAAAATGACTGAATATAATGGTTTGAAGACTTGAAAATACAGTTTACGTTGTACATTGTGTATTCATTTCAGTTTTTCTGTCACTGATTAGTCAAGTTTGTATGGTGCACTGTGTACGTTTACTATCAACACACACTGCATTATCCTGTATTTCCATATTCTATATCAAATATGAGGTGTGTTTTATTCCTTAAAATCTA
This sequence comes from Mizuhopecten yessoensis, assembly GCF_002113885.1. Taxonomy (NCBI): domain Eukaryota; kingdom Metazoa; phylum Mollusca; class Bivalvia; order Pectinida; family Pectinidae; genus Mizuhopecten; species Mizuhopecten yessoensis. The sequence goes on from NW_018405708.1 coordinate 213,944, forward strand.
CTCGGTGATGAGATTGGCCAAAATCAATATGGCGTCTCAAATACTCTACAGTTCGGATTAGAGACTCGAGATAAACAGAACCGTTCACCCCCTTCAGAATGATAAAGGGGAATCTCAACCTGAAGGGGAAGAGTTTTTTAAGTTGTAAAATAAGAGGCTTGCCAAGTATTTTGCAAGTTAAGAATGTTTCCCCGAGGGTTGAGATTCCAAATCTCACCTCAAGGGGGTGAATGATTCTTTTTCTCTAACTGAAATGATACATGATGCAATGTTGATGTTACAATGCATTGTTGAAGTGACTTAAATGCATTGTAGACGTCATTGCATTGTAGACATGACGTCATTGTATTGTAGACGTGACTTCATACAATTGAGACTAGGGAATACCCCCGTCTCCATCAAAGGTTGAGACTCATAGAATCTCTCACCCCTTTGGGGGTGAGATAGGGTAATCTCAACCCGAGGGGGAAGATTCTTATGTTTGGCAACTTAAGAATCTTTCCCCGAGGGTTGAGATTCCCCTATCTTACACACAAGGGGGTGAATGATTCTTTTTCTCTTACCCTGTTCTCGCAATGTGTATCCTATACACAATGTTATGATAATGTTACATGCTAAATTCAGGGTTGACGTGACGTTGATGGATTGTTGACATGACGTCATTGTATTGTTAAAGTGACGTCATTACATTATGAATATGATACATAATCGGTGAAGAAGGTAAGAGAAAAAGAATCATTCACCCCCTTGAGGGTGAAATAGGGGAATCTCAACCGTCGGGGAAAGAATCTTTAGTTGCCAAACGCTCGACAAAGCCTCATGTTTGACAACTTAAGAATCTTCCTCCTTTAGTTGACATTTTCCCATCTCACCAAGGGGGTGAGAAACTCTATTTATCTCACACCAAAACAGTGTGGACATTCCTGTCCAGGGTAAGAGTAAAACCTCCACTTCAGACATAAGATGGCTCTATTAGTTTTGATACATGTATTAGTGCAGTTATATTTAGATTATACATGGTACAGATTATAATGGTAATCAGACCACATATACTTTGTGACATACCTCATATTCCTCCACTTCCACCTCGGGGATTGATGGCGACAGTGTGGCCGAACGTGATGGAAAACTCTTGACAGTGTGCATCTTCCTCTTCTTTTTCTTCTTCTTCTTCTTTTTCTTTGGTTTGTCATCCCTGACGCTCTTGCAGGAGCGACTGCTACGCAGTGCCTTAAGAGGGTGGTGAATATGGGGGAAAGAGTCTCGCCGATGACCTGTAACATGTCACACAGAGGTCAAGCAAAAGTAAGGTCAAGGTCAAACATAAATGAATTCAATGATACGAATTGTTACTTTTTGTAGAGAAAATAAGATTTCTGTGTTAAAAAAGGACACATACACTATTTTTTTTCAGTCTAGGTTATCCATGAAAGTAAATTTCCAATGAGTATGCTTAAGTTTTGGAGACCAAAGGGTCAAGAAACTTTCAAAATTGGGTAAAACAGTAATGCTGTATAAAATTTAAAAAAACACCATAAAAACAGAAGTCTGATTGGAATTGTGCAGTAGTAAACCCCATTAAAACAGAAGTCTGATTGGAATTGTGCAGTAGTGTCCTCATCTTTAAAGTAATATAGAAGATATGTACAATAACATCTGTAGAGCAAAACCTGGGTACACCTCAGGCGAGTCAGATCAAATGGTTCAATTAAGCCAATTTTACTATTAACTCTGATGTCCATTGACAGAATTCATTGGCAAGGAAGACAAATTGCTATAAAGAATAAGTTTGCAATATGCCAGTTTGTAGTAAACCATACAAAATTGTAACTATACATGTATACAGTATGGCATTGATAAGCTGCATATCTACTCTCTATATATACAGTGATAACTATCAGCTGTCATTATATCTACTATATCTACATGTATACACACATAAAACCAAGTAGCAATCAGCCGTATATGTAATTTAATGCATAGTGATTTAATTTTGTAAGAAAACAATTTCGGAGATACCAAATACGTTTCCTCGATCTCGATAGAGGTGACAGAACTCAGGTAAGTTTAACAGATCTCAGCTTTTCTTTTTTTCTTCTATATTTACCATCACAACGACTTCTGATGCCTTTACATATATATGTTACATCATGGCCAAACAAATTGTGTGATAGTGTTTTACTTTTTTAAATTTCCTAAACTGAACGGATGCAATAACATGCTCTCGCAAAATGCACCAGTGGTCATAGTCTCATGACGGTTTGTTTTGTGAGTGAGGTTCAATACCCTGGAAGACACACACACAAAAAAAGACAAAAAAAAGAAAGAAAACAGATGGACACTCAAGTGGAAAGAAAGGTGAAGAAAACATAGACATAAACATTTAATAGACAGAAAGACAGAAAGATTCAGGCAGAGAAAAGGAATGAAAGATGGATAGAGTCAAGCGTAGAAACAAAAACAGACTCAGAGAGTAATTAAGATAGACAGATTCAGATGCAGAAAAGGAAAGAAAAATGGATAAATTCAAGTGGATAACACAAAAGACAGACTCATATCGCTAGAAAGACAGAAAGATGGCCAGATTTGGGTGGAGTGCAAAATAAGAAAGATGGGTAGATTTCAGATAAAGAGAAAGGGCGGTAGACCCAGATGGACAGATAGAGACAGAGACAGTCAGGGATTAAGAGAGTGGGAGAAAGATTATCAGGACAAGATGATAAAAATAAATGTTGTTAATCACATCTTTACACCAATAATACTACCCACCACAACTGAAAACAAACCAGTTCAACTTCTTTTAAGAAGACTAATTTTAAATCTAAAACACTGTTTTAACCTCTTGTAAGATGAACAAATTCAGAGTTTATGTGTAAGCTAGGATGTTATTACCACACCCGGACAATCAGGACGATGCTGTATCATTCAGTAATAGAATTTATTAGCATATTCAAACATTAACTAGAGGTTAAAAACTACCAAATCTAACAACAATGCATAGGCCTGTTTGTCATGGGATTCTAAATCAATACCAGCAAGTACAATGTATATAGAATATTTACTCTCAATTCTGCAAACAGCTCTCCAAAACATAAAAAATCTGCCTCTAAAAAAATCAACAAAAATACCATTTATCTGAAGCAACTTGATAAAACTTGAGAACTTGAAGAACAGATTTTAGGTCTGTTTAGAAGGAGCTAAGCCGTAACTATCATTTCAGGTAAAGATACGACCCTAAAATCTTGAAAATAAGATTAAAATTTCAGGCTTATTTTGAAACCAGTCTATTTCTAAGACCATTTTATTTTATAGGCCAATTAGACTGGAAGACATGTTTATTTTCAAGGCTGTTTCACATGTCAGGTTTTTTAAATGGTTCATAAAGTTGCATTATTGCTATAAATAATCACAACTATTTACATTAGACATGGTTTATGTATTTCCTGCAAAGTGTTTGGTGCTGTAATAAAGTATAATGCAAATTAAGCTATAGATATTTTAATATTTTTTTGTATTGACAGCAAATTGACTGCAAGGAATCAAATGTATCTTTTCGAGACCAGCCTTTTTTCAAAACTGGCTTACTTTTGAGATATACTTGACTTCACTGACACAGGGCCGATACAGGTGGAGGCATGCTTCAGTGCTTAGGGAGTTAGCAGACATATACTGGAGCATGAGAAAAGGGAAAAAACTATAGAAAGAAGAGAGAACCCACCATGACAAGCATGAAGCCAGATTCAACCACCTCTTCGATCCGAGACGAGTCTGACCAGTGGGAAATGAGGGTCGACTTAGGAAAGAAGTTGGTCTTCCCACAGATAGTCCAGATCACAAAGAGGCCAGACATTGTGATATGGTCTGCTTAAGACAAGAAGCTGGTGACCATAGAACTCACTGTCCCATGGAAGTCGAGGTGCGACATGGCATATGAGCGGAAGAAGGCCATGTATACCGAGCTTCTAGACCAGTACAGAAGCTGTGGTTGGAAAACATGGTGTCCTGATTAAGATTGGCGCCAGAGGATTTCCTTCACAATCTGTCAAGAGAATGCTAATTTAAGTGCCCTAGGGATCAAAGGAGGCAAGAGAAAGCGAGCTGTTGGGAGACTTGGACAGTAAGCAGAGAAAGCATCTAGCTGGCTGTGGATCAAGAGGGAGGAGAAGAGATGGCAGTTAACTACCGGTACTTGATAATTAAGCACTGCAGTAACGGCGCCCGGAGAGTGTCAGATGCAGGGTAATTCAATTTCTCTGGCAAATTGTAAATTCTGAAGGTGCAATATACTGTGTATGTGTTTACATCTATCAACTGTGGAACAAGAACAGAACCTTGTTGCACACCTATAATTATATCAAAAGTGGACAAAGAACAGAATCTTGCCGCACTCACAACCAATTGGGTTATGCAAATGCCCTCTGTTTCAACAGTAGATTAGACAGTCAGCAGAGAAAGCATCCAGTTGGCTATGGGTCAAGAGGGAGGAGGGCTGGCAGCTAACCACTGACCCGTAGTGCCTGATCAGCACTGCGGTTCCACCACCTGGAAAGTGTCCTGGGAATAAAGGATGAAACACTTGTTGATTGGCGGCTTCCAGCTGATGAGTCGGAGGTTTTGTGCAGCTCTCGCTTTATACAACACCACATTACCTTCCTGGGAACAAGTAACTTCTAGGAAAGACTAGATGGCAATCAAGAATAGATTGGTGACACTGGAAAGACAGGTGGCGACCAGAAACAGACTGGCCAGGAGCAATAAGGGGTAGCATCCCAGATTGCAGTCTATGTAAGAGGACACCCATTATTCAGCTACAGACTCCATTACAAAAAAATACCCTCAGAATCTTCTGAAAGGAGGAAGAGGATGAAAGACTCATTAGAACGGATACAACAGTAATGACACAGCTTGTCCAATCAACTTTGACTGGAATGAAAGCAGAAACGAATGTAGGTGCGGTTAAGTCTGGAAGAACCTTTTGGGCTTGCACATCCATCGTTAGCAAAAACTGTGTGTGGGCACAAGGCAAGTCAGCAGCAGTGCTCAGTTTTATATCCAGTGAGAAGATGGAGGATGCTTGTCAGAACACACCCACAGTACTGGGGACCCCACAGCGACTGAGGAGCTTTAATCAGTATCAACACACAGCAGTCAGGAATGGAGGTATGTACAAGGAGAAGTATTTGATGACGACGAACTACTATCAGCGTTACTAGAAACGCAGAGTGACCCAGAGACAAATTCAGACTTACTGCACGCCACCTCAACAGCAGCTCACAAGGAGGATGGTTGCCAAGAAAGCCAAGAATAGTTTGGCCCAGGACTGCAGACAAGAAAGTCTGGAAAGATCTAGATAAAGACCTTCATGGAATACTTAAAACACACTTCAAGGTGCAGCTGAACGAAAACTGGAATCCTAAACAAGACTAGTTTACACTGTTGGGAAAGAAAGATTTGGACAGATCCTTCAGAAAGCTCCAAAAACAACTGGACAGACAAACAGAAGGCGGCGGCAGATCAAGGACATCAGGTGTGAACTGAAGGTCTTGAGAAAGAGATATAGAGAGGCCAGGGAAGAAGAGATGTCAGGACTGCAGCAATTGAGAGATACCCTGAGGGCATCACTTATAAGCCTACGCAAAGCATAGCAGCTGCATGACAAGAGTAATAAAAGAGCCTAGCGTCGAGCTGAATTCATATCAAATCCATTCAAATTCTCCAAAAATCTGCTAGATAAAGAGAAATCAGGCAAGATAGAGAACAAAAGGAAGGAATCACACAGTTTCTGATGGAAACGCACTGATTCTAACACAGACGTCCCATTGATGAAAACGCACTGATTCTATCGGAGACGTCCCATTGGGTAACTGCCAGAGGACTGAACCAGCAGCAATAACCGCCCACTCCACTTAAACAACAAAGGAACCTACACTGAAAGAGGTAACCGAAGTGGTGATGAAGGTAAGAACAGGGTCTGCACCAGGACCAAATAGTATTCCCTATATAGTATATACGATGTGTCCACAGGTTCTACGACGACTTTGGAATTTCCTGGAAAGTGGTTTGGAAGAAAGGTAATGTACCAGATTGTTGGCAACAGGCAGATGGAATATTTACACCAAACTCGGCATTGGATGAGACAGAGTCTGGTAATCAGGAAGGGGAAGGTCCAACCTCCAGGTGTAGGGAGAAGACATAGCATCCATATAGTAGACAATCCTATAGAGTGCCTAGGCAAATGGTATGATGCCAGCCTGAATGATGCAAGCATCAGCACTCCCAGCTGATGAGTCAGTGGCTTGTGCAGCACACACTGTATACAAAACTGCAAAACATTACTGTAAGGAATCCCAGGCCTATTTTCAAAGCCAGACTATTTTCAAATCAGGCTATTATAAAGATTTTAGCTGAGGTTTGCCTATCGACCATGATGCTGGTTATAGTAAGACAATCAGGTCCTTGACTAAGGTAAATCTTTTCACCCTTGTATCATATAACTGGTATTATCAAAGTGTGGTGTTGATAACCAGGGTTACATTTAGTTAAGCCCAATTTAATCATTCATCCCTGCATATCTAACCTGGACTTGTCCAGTCTTTGATTTGGTATGGTTCAAATGTGACTTTAGAGGTGAATGGGTTGCAATTAAGGAAAGAGGTTGAAAACGTAAAAAAAATGACAAATTAAATAATAACAGCTAGACAGCTGATAGATGCTGTGTGATCACAATTAAAACTCCAGAAGTTTAGACTCATTTATATACGTTGTATACACGTCTGATACAAAAAAGTTAATTTCAAGATCACATGGTAAGACTATAAGGGGCTATACTTAATGTGAAGCCATCAGATCATGCAGATCATTGGTTAAAATTGTATATTGTGTGAAAAATTGTGAGCAAATATAAACTGAAAACACAAAATCCTTACATACCATTCAACAACACAAAATCATTACATACCATTCGACAGACTGTTAATTGAAAACTACTCAGTAAATAGTTTATATGTGTGCTACCTTACTGGGACTTAACTTGAACCCCAGAGTACTACAAAAGAGTTCTAAATACATTAAGAAACCTTGTAAAACATCTTTCCAGGATATAAATTTGAACTTCAGGTTTGCTACTTATGAGATGGTTGTAGTAGAAACATTTCTTTTTAAATTCAGGCTATGATTTTTCAAATCTATAAATTTTGCCGGAAAGGAAATTTCAGACGGGACCAATCTTTAATTAAATGATAACAAGCTAAGCTGGAAAGCTTTTCAAAAATGCATGCAATGATGATCCCCAACATTCTGGTAATCTATACAGTTGAATTATTCACCCATGAAATTTCATAATGAACTATTCTGACCATTCAATTCGAAGAGTTCAAATGTGCTGTCAGGGGTGAATGATTAAATAGTTACAAAAATGGTTTTAGGGGAGATATCTCAAACACAAAATCATAAGTATGTGCAAGGGGAATAACTCATACAAAAATCATTGGTAAATTTTTGATGTGTAAGGTAGCACATATGTTTAATAAAATGCAAACAGAACATTTTAATTAAATACAAACAGGTGAATAATGAAAACATTCAGGGCCCAAGCAATAAAAATTAAATGTAGTTCCAGCTTCATTCCATTTAATGGAAATTGATGAATCAAGGCAAGAATTTTATTGGTGTCATATTTTCTATAAAATTATCTTAAGAAAGACAAAATACTTAAAGAAATAAAGTTTTTACCTTTTATATGATTTTTTAAGAGAATAATCTTAAAAATTCCAAACTTTCAATAATCGAAAGGTACCTAAGTTCAGCTATTTTAAATATAACAACCTCATCTCTAACACCCAAACTAAATGTTACTTTGTATGAAGATCTTTGATTCATAATGCCTTGTCGCTAAAAGGGTCTTTAATAAACTTTCTATTACTTTGTCACCAAAACTCAAATAAAACTCAATTCTACAAATGGCTCGGGTATCTAATGCCTAATATATCTAAATCTCAAATAAAATTCTGTGTAAAAAGCGTCTTGAGGTCTATTGCCTTGTCACCAAAACTCAAATAAACTCAATTCTACAAATGTCTCAGGTATATTAAGCCTAATATATCTAAATCTCAAATACAATTCTGTGTAAAAAGCGTCTTGAGTTCTATTACCTTATCGCGAAAAACTAAAATAAAACTCAATTCTACAATGGTCTCGGGTATTTAATGCCTAATATATCCAAAACTCAAATAAAATTCTGTGTAAAAAGTGTCCTAAGATTCTATTACCTTATCGCGAAAAACTAAAATAAAACTCAATTCTACAATGGTCTCGGGTATTTAATGTCCAATATATCCAAAACTCAAATAAAATTCTGTGCAAAAAGTGTCCTAAGATTCTATTCCCTTATCGCGAAACTCAAATAAACTCAATTCTACAATGGTCTCGGGTATTTAATGTCTAATATATCCAAAACTAAAATATAATTCTGTGTAAAAAGGGTCTTAGGGTTCTATTGCCTTGTCACCAAAACTCAAATAAACTCAATTCTACAAATGTCTCAGGTATTTAATGTCTAATATATCCAAAACAAAATATAATTCTGTGTAAAAGGGGTATTAGGGTTCTATTGCCTTGTCACCAAAACTCAAATAAACTCAATTCTACAAATGTCTCGGGTATCTAATGCCTAATATATCCAAAACTCAAATAAAACTTTATGTAAAAAGGGTCTTAGGGTTCTATTTATTGCCTTGTCACCAAAACCAAAACTCAGGTAAAAATGGTCTGGTGAACTGGAAGCAAACATTTATATTGCCAGGCCATCATTACAACAATACATTAAGTATATGTGCTGAGAACACCAACCAAACTTACCCATGGAGGACATTTCTACTGACAAACCACCTGTAGTCAAAAGTCGGCCATTTAAACATAATTACTTACGCCTCGCCTCTGATGTGATTTTCATTAAAACATGTGAAATTGTAACAGTCACATATCAATGTGAGGCTGAATTTCTATTTCTTCATTCAAGATTTGTTCACTTCACAAAGACATACAACCTATTCATTATACAGGAGACTTTTCTTAATGCCATGTTATTTACAAGTCAGAGAAAAAAGTGGTATAGAGGTTTGCCAATGTGTGATGGTTGATTTTCATGTTTAACCAACTCCAGTGAGTTATGTTCAAGTTGTATATATAGACACAAAGTTTACCGAGTGTCTTTTAATATTTGACAATCAACAAACAAAACTTAGATAAAGATGATAATCAACAATATCGAGTTGGGGGACCTTTTCCTCCCACATTGTTCAGATATTACATCTAGAAAACCATGGTTGATTTTGGAATAACTTATACTTTTTTCTGATCAGGGTAACCATTGCCATGCACTAGGATGTCACAATGGAATATAATGTCGCAAAGCATTGTTATTTAATGTCATAATAAGAATATTGACCCATGAACTAACATCAAGGGTGTTACCCACTAATGGGTAACCAAAATGTCTACTAATATATAACCCATAGCAGGGAGTGAGGAATCCTATAGAATGATTGTGGGAGAAATATAGTTAAATGTGAGAATTGATAAAAACAGTATGTTTCTGTGAAAACAAATCAAGTTAAACCTAAATCGAACTTTTACGAAAATAATGTTTTAATACCTAAATTATTTGTTCACATCCAAGTCACAAAAAACAAAGAATTGTCTGTGAAGTCACATGTCTAGATCTGTACAACAATCTGATCTATAAGCAAAATGTTACTATTAACGACATGACATTAAGGAAAGTCCACTGTACACAATGTAAATAAAGTAAAACTCTGTTTCATCCAATTTGGATGAGTAAAATTTCCTTTTTAATCAGATATTTTTATTTTGGTGTTGAAGATTTGTAAAGAAATAATTAGGGAGGTTGACATGGTAGACATATTTCCTATCACAATTTCTCTAGAATAAGTCTCAGAACAGAGGTCAACCATTCGACATTTCATACACTAAAATGCTGAATCCCATAGCATTAACTTTACGAAGGGGAGATAACTCACTTGTATAGTCCTCTTCACGATACAGCCTCGTCTCCCCTTGTGCGGTGCTGACATGCTCAGGCGATTGTTGCTCTGAGACGACAGCTGGCGATCCCGATATTAAAGATGAAATGTCAAATTTTTTGGGAAGTTCAAACATTTTTTCAACATCGTCGTTGAATACTTCCTTTCTTTGACGCTCCTGAGCACGTAGCTGATCTCCATGGATGTCAACAACGTGGGAGAATCTCGGAGCTTGTGCGATGTCATCGGAATCGTCATGGGAGATATTGAGGTCATCCTCTGTAGCCCCAGGGCTGGTCAGAGGTTGAGATTCCTCCGAATAATTCTGAGTGAAGAAATTATATATCAATTAGTGGAGTTCTGCCCATATTAAATTTTTTATCTGATATATTCACATATCAGAATCAAAATAAATTTACGGAGAAGTCTTAACTTTCCAGCAGTAAATTGCAAATTACCCCAGCATCTAATTCATGCAATTTTGCAATTCTCAGGTTAAAACCTGTATCGTCTACATTATACTATTGATAAGTGATTTGACGTACAAGCTCGTTAAAACCTGTATTGTCTACATTATACTATTGATAAACAAGTGATTTGCCTTACAAGCTCGTTAAAACCTGTATCGTATACATTATACTATTGATAAGTGATTTGACGTACAAGCTCGTTAAAACCTGTATTGTCTTCATTATGCTATTGATAAACAAGTGATTTGACTTACAAGCTCGTAAAAACCTGTATCGTCTACATTATACTATTGATAAGTAATTTGACTTACAAGCTCGTTACTACATTTTACTATTGATAAACAAGTGATTTGACTAACAAGCTCCTTAAAACCTGTATCGTCTACATTATACCATTGATAAACAACTAATTTGACTTACAGGCTCGTTAACACCTGTATCGTCTACATTTTACTATTGATAAACAAGTGATTTGACTAACAAGCTCCTTAAAACCTGTATCGTCTACATTATACTATTGATAAGTGATTTGACGTACAAGCTCGTTAAAACCTGTATTGTCTTCATTATGCTATTGATAAACAAGTGATTTGACTTACAAGCTCGTAAAAACCTGTATCGTCTACATTATACTATTGATAAGTGATTTGACTTACACGCTCGTTAAAATCTGTATCGTCTACATTTTACTATTGATAAACAAGTGATTTGACTTACAAGCTCGTAAAAACCTGTATCGTCTACATTATACTATTGATAAACAAATGATTTGACTTACAATCTCGTTAAAACCTGTATTGTCTACATTATACTATTGATAAACAAGTGATTTGACTCACAAGCTCGTTAAAACCTGTATCGTCTACATTGTACTATTGATAAGTGATTTGACTTACAATCTTGTTACTACATTTTACTATTGATAAGTGATTTGACTTATCAATAGTAAAATGTAGTAACAAGCTTGATAAGTGATTTGACTTACAAGCTTGTTACTACATCTTACTATTGATAAGTGATTTGACTTACACGCTCGTTAAAATCTGTATCGTCTACATTTTACTATTGATAAGTGATTTGACTTACACGCTCGTTAAAATCTGTATCGTCTACATTTTACTATTGATAAACAAGTGATTTGACTTACAAGCTCGTTAAAATCTGTATCGTCTACATTTTACTATTGATAAACAAGTGATTTGACTCACAAGCTCGTTAAAACCTGTATCGTCTACATTTTACTATTGATAAGTGATTTGACTTACAAGCTTGTTACTACATTTTACTATTGATAAGTGATTTGACTTACAAGCTCGTTCCTTCATTTTACTATTGATAAACAAGTGATTTGACTTACAAGCTCCTTACTAAATTTTACTATTGATAAGTGATTTGGCTTACAAGCTCGTTAAAACCTGTATCGGCTACATTTTACTATTGATAAACAAGTGATTTGACTTACGAGCTCGTTAAAACCTGTATCGGCTACATTTTACTATTGATAAGTGATTTGACTTACAAGCTCGTTACTACATTTTACTATTGATAAGTGATTTGACTTACAAGGTCCTCACTGTTATCCCTCCCAAGCAGGGCCATTATGTCATCGGCAAACTATGGATGGCAAATACTGCAAATATAAAAATGCTAAATTATTGAAAATGTGTGACAAATTTAAGTTAAAATATATTTCATCCATACATAAATAATTCTTAAAATATGTCACATATTGATTGTGTGAAAGCCCTGGGGACCTTCTAGTACATGATCTCTTATTCAAAGCAGATGAAAAGGCTTACAGAGCAATGGAATAACATTTGTTAGCATTAATTTCTATTGAACTGCAATAGATATGGGCAGGCTTATTACCAGGCATGGACTTATATCGGATAAATGCAGTATTGAAAATTTGGTTATAAAAACAGAAAATATAAAAACATGGCAGATATACTAACAATTAAAAATTGTAAAACATATTGAAATAATGAATATCACAAATGATGTATAAATACATTAAGGTGGCTCGACACATCGTCATCAGCGTCCATTTTCGTGACATACTTCCGGAAAAAGTACAGCTAGGACTCAATTATCTTAATCGAAATGTGCATGTACACCGTGTCGTCATTTCCGTATTGCGTATCGGGCATTCAATATCGTAGTGCAAATTATAGTAACACCTGCTGGGCCGTTTTCGTTTAAACGGTCAAACCGATCGGACCACTGTTGTTCGTTTATTAAATAAGGTCGGACCTAGTAATCTGATGCTGCTTTCAGGCGAGTCTTGAGAAAGCCTTGCAAGGCCTGCATACACATTTGCAGGTCCGCCAGGATTTACACCCGAAATTGTTACATTTATAAACGGTCAAACCGGTTGTTCCGCATAAACGAACAGGCCCATGGTAAACAATAGTACACGTGCGTGCCGATGATATGTCAACACCCGATATCAAGATTTTACCGGGAAATGTATACTCACACGTACTTCAGGAATAAAGCTTTCCAATTCATAGACATAAACAGACTCACGGGAAGACAGTGACATGAGACCAGACGACCTCA